>NW_027593351.1:2500-15000 GCF_964213995.1 Mustelus asterias
TCCTGGTAAATCTTTTCTGTACCCTCTCCAAAGCCTCCACATCCTTCTGGTAGTGTGGCGACCAGAATTGAACACTATATTCCCAGTGTGGCCTAACTAAGGTTCTATAAAGCTGCAACAGGACTTGCCAATTTTTAAACTCAATGTCCCGGTCGATGAAGGCAAGCATGCCGTATGCCTTCTTGACTACCTTCTCCACCTGCATTGCCACTTTCAGTGACCTGTGTACCTGTACACCCAGATCCCTTTGCCTATCAATACTCTTAAGGGTTCTGCCATTTCCTGTATATTTCCTATCTGTATTAGACCTTCCAAAATGCATTACCTCACATTTGACAAATTAAACTCCATCTGCCATCTCTCCGCCCAGGTCTCCAACTGATCTATATCCTGCTGTATCCTCTGATGGTCCTCATCGCCATCCACAAATCCACCAACCTTTGTGTTACAAATTTACTCATCAATCTAGTTGCATTTTCCTCCAAATCATTTCTATATATTACAAACAGCAAAGGTCCCAGCACTGATCCCTGAGGAACACCACTTGTCACAGCCCTCCATTCAGAAACACACCCTTCCACTGCTACCCTCTGTCTTCTTTGACCGAGCCAGTTTTGTATCCACCTTGCCAGCTCACCTCTGATCCCATGCGACTTCACCTTCTGCACCAGTCTGCCATGAGGGATCTTGTCAAAGGCCTTACTGAAGTCCATGTAGACAACATCCACTGCCCTACCCTCATCAATCATCTTCGTCACTTCCTCGAAAAACTCGATCAGGTTCGTGAGACACGACCTCCCCTTCACAAAACCATGTTGCCTCTCACTAATACGTCCACTTGTTTCCAAGTGGGAGTAAATCCTGTCTCGAAGAATCCTCTCCAATAATTTCCCTACCACTGATGTAAGGCTCACCGGCCTGTAATTACCTGGATTATTCTTGCTCCCCTTCTTAAACAAAGGAACAACATTGGCTATTCTCCAATCCTCTGGGACCTCCCCTGTAGCCAGTGAGGATACAAAGATTCCTCTCAAGGCCCCAGCAATTTCCTCCCTTGCCTCTCTCAGTATTCTGGGGTATATCCCATCAGGCCCCGGGTACCTGTCTACCTTAATGTTTCTCAAGAACCCCAATACCGCCTCCTTTTTGATCTCAACATGCATCTCAAAAGGATGGGGTAAAAGATGCACAACCAGTGGGATCAGTTAAAACAGTAAGGAAATCTCGAGAGAAGTCGGGGTACAGAAGGAGAGTGCACAGCCTAGGCACGGGCTGGATAGTAGGATAGCACCCAATCTTATCAAAGACGTTACCTGTGTGGGTAAGGTTTACTCAGGTAGAACAGGGGGAGTAGTTAAAGAAGGTAAAATATTGAGAGATACGGGAGCTCGTCTCTCTCTCATGGTAAGTGGTGAAAATATTTGCCCTCCCTCTGGAATCTTGCCCGAGAGAGTGGTAATCTGTGGAATAAATGGAGAGAGAAGTAGTGTCCCCTGTGGAAGATCAGGCTGGAAAGTCCAATCCAGACTGGGGGAGTGATAGTGGGAGTGATGGGAAACCTGGCTATTCCAGGAATACAGTTTATCCTTGGAAACAATATAACTGGAGCACTGGTGGCAGTGATGCCCACTGTAGTGGAAAAGCCAAAAGAAAACCAGCAAACTGAGGAGTTTAAAGAAAAATAGCCTGGAGTTTTTCCGGACTGTGTGGTGACAAAATCCCACAGCCATGAGTTAAAACAGGAAGGGAGAACAAGAGAGAAAGATGAAGGAGCTGAGGTTTGGTTAGCTGACACTCTGTTTGATGAGAGGGTAAAGGAAGTACCGAGGCAGGTTGAGGATCAGGCAGAGTAGTTTCGTTCTGAAAGATTAATGGAGCTACAACAGAAAGATGAAGTGATAAAGGATTTATATCATAAAATACTCGGAAAAGGAATCAGAGCGTATTCCAGAATGCTATTAACTTAAGGATAACATCTTAAGGTGGAAATGGAGACCTTGGCAGGTTAATGCTAGTACAAGTAAGGTCGGATACTTCAAGGTGTTCTATGAAGCTCCCTGGATCTGTGAGGTTTTACGTTGAATTTGGCTAGGATGAGAATGGGAGATTTCACTCCAGGTCTGATCCAACTGACCCACGGGGAGCTCTTATCAAAAACAAAGTTTGATTCAGAATATTGTTGACATGTACAGTAAAACAATCAGCAAGAACTCTCAACAATTACACACAGGAAACACAGCAACCACGATAATGTGTACCTCTTGAGGAAATATCTCTAGTGTGTTCCAACCAAAGCCCACATCCAATCCACAAAACCCTCCAAATAAACACAATACAGCATCGGTTAATGTCCACTGGATACAGGAATCCCGCCTCCTGGATACAGGAATCCCGCCTCCTGGGCACAGGAATCCCGCCTCCTGGATACAGGAATCCCGCCTCCTGGATACAGGAATCCCGCCTCCTGGATACAGGAATCCCGCCTCCTGGATACAGGAATCCCGCCTCCTGGATACAGGAATCCCGCCTCCTGGATACAGGAATCCCGCCTCCTGGATACAGGAATCCCGCCTCCTGGATACAGGAATCCCGCCTCCTGGATACAGGAATCCCGCCTCCTGGATACAGGAATCCCGCCTCCTGGGTACAGGAATCCCGCCTCCTGGATACAGGAATCCCGCCTCCTGGATACAGGAATCCCGCCTCCTGGATACAGGAATCCCGCCTCCTGGGTACAGGAATCCCGCCTCCTGGGTACAGGAATCCCGCCTCCTGGGTACAGGAATCCCACCTCCTGGGTACAGGAATCCCGCCTCCTGGGTACAGGAATCCCGCCTCCTGGGTACAGGAATCCCGCCTCCTGGATACAGGAATCCCGCCTCCTGGATACAGGAATCCCGCCTCCTGGGTACAGGAATCCCGCCTCCTGGGTACAGGAATCCCGCCTCCTGGGTACAGGAATCCCGCCTCCTGGATACAGGAATCCCGCCTCCTGGGTACAGGAATCCCGCCTCCTGGGTACAGGAATCCCGCCTCCTGGATACAGGAATCCCGCCTCCTGGGTACAGGAATCCCGCCTCCTGGGTACAGGAATCCCGCCTCCTGGATACAGGAATCCCGCCTCCTGGGTACAGGAATCCCGCCTCCTGGGTACAGGAATCCCGCCTCCTGGGTACAGGAATCCCGCCTCCTGGGTACAGGAATCCCGCCTCCTGGGTACAGGAATCCCGCCTCCTGGGTACAGGAATCCCGCCTCCTGGATACAGGAATCCCGCCTCCTGGATACAGGAATCCCGCCTCCTGGGTACAGGAATCCCGCCTCCTGGGTCCAGGAATCCCGCCTCCTGGGTACAGGAATCCCGCCTCCTGGATACAGGAATCCCGCCTCCTGGATACAGGAATCCCGCCTCCTGGGTACAGGAATCCCGCCTCCTGGGTACAGGAATCCCGCCTCCTGGGTACAGGAATCCCGCCTCCTGGGTACAGGAATCCCGCCTCCTTTGTACAGGAATCCCGCCTCCTGGGTACAGGAATCCCGCCTGCTGGGTACAGGAATCCCGCCTCCTGGATACAGGAATCCCGCCTCCTGGATACAGGAATCCCGCCTCCTGGATACAGGAATCCCGCCTCCTGGGTACAGGAATCCCGCCTCCTGGGTACAGGAATCCCGCCTCCTGGGTACAGGAATCCCGCCTCCTGGGCACAGGAATCCCGCCTCCTGGGTACAGGAATCCCGCCTCCTGGATACAGGAATCCCGCCTCCTGGGTACAGGAATCCCGCCTCCTGGATACAGGAATCCCGCCTCCTGGATACAGGAATCCCACCTCCTGGATACAGGAATCCCGCCTCCTGGGTACAGGAATCCCGCCTCCTGGATACAGGAAACCCGCCTCCTGGATACAGGAATCCCGCCTCCTGGGTACAGGAATCCCGCCTCCTGGGTTGAGTGCTGAAAATCCCTTGTGAGGAAACTCAGGCGAGGTTGTAATCGAATCTGTTTCCCAAAACACAGCTCTTCTTCAATCGTTGAATATTTCTTCTGGAGATCATTCAATTTTTTGGAAAAATACCCAATAGGCCGCTCTATTCCTTCATTATCTTCTTGCAAGAGCACGGCACCCACGCCCACATCACTCACATCGATAGCTGCCTTGAATGGTTTTGTGCAATTCAGTGGAGCCAACACAGGAGCAGTGGTTAACACGGCCTTCAGACCATCAAACGCCGGTTGACACTCCACCATCCACTGAAATTAGCTACGCTTCTTCAGCAAATCAGTCAGTGGAGAAACGGCACTGCTAACATTCAGTACAAATTGACGGTAAAAACCACCCAGGCCCAAAATCCTCATTATTTCCCTTTGTGTCGATGGTATTGGGAACTCCCCAATAACTTTTGTGTTAACATCCTGTGGGGCCATCTGGCCATGTCCAATGGGATGGCCGAGGAACATGACTTGGGCTTTTCCAAACTCACTCTTAGCCAGCTTTCCCACAAAACCCGCCTCCTGAAGTCAATCGAGTAATTCCACCTGAATCTTCAAGTGATCTTTCCATGTCTGACTAAAACTCACCAGATTCTCTCTGTCCACCACACAACTGGCTAATCCTGAAATGACTTTGTTAGTTCACCGTTGAAATGTGGCTGGGGTGTTTTTCACTCCAAATGGCACAACTTTAAACTCTTATAAATCATTTGGTGTCACAAAAGCTGAAATCTCCTTCGTCCTTTTGGATTAAGATACCTGCCAGTAACCTTTGAGTAAATCCAGTTTGGAGATAAAGCTTGATTATCCAACCTTCTCAATTCAGTTCTCCAGCCGGGGAATGGGATAAGAGTCTGTTTTTGTAACTGCAGTAACCTCCACCCTGGAAGCTCTGGATGAACCTGTATCTGGGGTCACCATTCCAGATGTCAGAGCAGCTTTCTCCAAGGTCAACCCACGGAAAGCGAGTGTCCCGGATGGGGTACCCGGACGGGCACTCAGATCCTGCGCAGAGCAGCTGGCGGGGGTATTCGCAGACATCTTCAACCTCTCCTTACACTGACCTGAGGTCCCTCTCTGCTTCAAGAAGACGACCATCATCCCGGTACCTAAGAAAAGCCAAGCAGCCTTAATGACTATCGGCCGGTGGCTCTGACACCCATCATTATGAAGTGCTTCAAAAGGTTAGTCACGGCACGAATCAATTCCAGCCTCCCGGACTGCCTGGATCCACTACAGTTTACCTATCGCCGCAACAGGTCCACAGCAGACGCCATCTCCCTGGCCCTGCACTCAACCCTGGAACACCTAGATAACAAGGACACCTGTGTCAGACTCCTATTTATAGACTACAGCTCAGCCTTCAACACCATTATTCCCACAAAACTCATCTCCAAACTCCGTGGCCTGGGCCTCGGCACCTCCCTCTGCGACTGGATCCTGAACTTCCTAACCCACAGACCACAATCAGTAAAGATAGGCAACAACACCTCCTCCACGATCATCCTCAACACCAATGCCCCACAAGGCTGTGTGGTGAACCACCGTTGGTTCCCACCAGGTAGTACTGAGCCAGGATCTGGCCAGTACTATGAGTCTGTATATATGTTACTGTTGGGGTTAGGGTTGGGCTGTTCTACATGTTACTGTTGGGGTTAGGGTTGGGCTGTTCTACCTGTAATATAGTTCTTATGGTACATCCCAGTCGGGCTCCGCCTCCTGGGAGAGGTATAAAGGTCACTGCTCTGTCTGGGACCCCTCAGTCTGGGATCGTGTACTATATATGGTAGCTCTATTGTAGTGGTCAATAAAAGCCTTTATTTCCTCGAGCATCACGAACCTCGTGAGTTATATCGCGCATCAGGCTGTGTTCTCAGCCCCCTACTATACTCCTTGTACACCTATGACTGTGCGGCCAAATTCCCCTCCAATTTGATTTTCAAGTTTGCTGACGACACCACCGTAGTGGGTCGGATCTCAAACAATGACGAGACAGAGTACAGGAATGAGATCGAGAATCTGGTGAACTGGTGCAGCAACAATAATCTCTCCCTCAATGTCAACAAAATGAAGGAGATTGTCATTGACTCCAGGAAGCGTAAAGGAGAACATGCCCCAGTCTACATCAACGGGGACGAAGCAGAAAGGGTCGAGGGCTTTAAGTTTTTAGGTGTCCAGATCACCAACAACCTGTCCTGGTCCCCCCACGCTGACACCATAGTTAAGAAAGCCCCACCAACACCTCTACTTTCTCAGGAGGCTAAGGAAATTTGGCATGTCCGCTACGACTCTCACCAACCTTTACAGATGCACCATAGAAAGCATTCTTTCTGGTTGTATCACAGCTTGGTATGGCTCCTGCTCTGCCCAAGACCGCAAGGAACTACAGAATGTAACCCAATCCATCATGCAAACCAGCCTCCCATCCATTGACTCTGTCTACACTTCCCATTGCCTCGGCAAAGCAGCCAGCATAATTAAGGACTCCATAAACCCTGAACATTCTCTCTTTCACCTTCTTCCTTCGAGAAAAGATACCAAAGTCTGAGGTTACGTACCAACCGACTCAAGAACAGCTTCTTCCCTGCTGCTGTCAGACTTTTAAATGGATCTACCTTGCATTAAGTTGATCTTTCTCTACACCCTAGCTATGACTGTAACACTACATTCTGCACTCTCTCCTTTCCTTCTCTATGAACTGTATGCTTTGTCTGCATAGTGCGCAAGAAACAATACTTTTCACTGTATGTTAACACATGGGACAGTAATAAATCAAACTTTCTTATAGTCCACACACAATCGTTGGGTACCATATCGTTTTGGTAGCATCACTATGTGTGAGCTCCACTTGCTGCAACTCACATCAATTATGTCATTCTTAAGCATACCTGCGATCTCCCTTTGAACTTGTGCCAATTTTAGAGGGTTAACTCAATAAGGATGTTGTTGAATTGGAACAGCATTTCCCACATCTACATCATGCATAGAAAGCATGACCCGGCTCAGGTCACTGTCTGTGTGGAGTTTGCACATTCTCCTCGTGTCTGCGTGGGTTTCCTCCGGGTGCTCCGGTTTCCTCCCACAGTCCAAAGATGTGCGGGTTAGGTTGATTGGCCAGGTTAAAAATTGCCCCTTAGAGTCCTGGGATGCGTAGGTTAGAGGGATTAGCGGGTAAATATGTGGGGGTAGGGCCTGGGTGGGATTGTGGTCGGTGCAGACTCGATGGGCCGAATGGCCTCTTTCTGTACTGTAGGGTTTCTATGATTTCTATGATTTCATAGCCATTCTAATACCTTCCAACTTATTCTCACATACTTGTCCATGTGATCGTAATAACTCTTTCAGGTCAGATCGGTTTTCCTCTGGAAGGTAACTCAATATTCATCCCAATTTTTAATAATGTCCTCATTATCCAATGTAATCTAATAGAGACCTGGGAGATCTAATAGAGGTATACAAGATTATGAAGGGTATAGATAGGGTGAACAGTGGGAAGCTTTTTCCCAGGTCGGAGGTGACGATCACGAGAGGTCACGGGCTCAAGGTGAGAGGGGCGAAGTATAACTCAGATATCAGAGGGACGTTTTTTACACAGAGGGTGGTGGGGGCCTGGAATGCGCTGCCAAGTAGGGTGGTGGAGGCAGGCACGCTGACATCGTTTAAGACTTACCTGGATAGTCACATGAGCAGCCTGGGAATGGAGGGATACAAACGATTGGTCTAGTTGGACCAAGGAGCGGCACAAGCTTGGAGGGCCGAAGGGCCTGTTTCTTGTGCTGCACTGTTCTTTGTTCTTTGTTCTTTGTAATTTGAGGAATATCTAATTCAGAGTCACCTGGATTCAGTTCTTCTCTCTGAGTTGTAACATCCAAAACTTCCTCCTTCTGTTCTCCTTCCCGATCAGAATACCTTTGAAGCATATTCACTCTGTGAGTTTTCCTTCTATCTGGCATTCTGATCAATTCATTCACCTCACTCAATTTCCCTTCAGTTTGATAAGGCTCACTAAACCTTGCTTTTAAATGTTCACCTGCCACTGGTAACAGTGCTAAAACTTCATTTCCACGAGCAAAACGAGGAATTTTTGATTTCTTATCCGCTTCCTGTTTGATCACACGCTGTGCTATTGTTCAATGTTGTCCGGCCAATTCACCTGCGGCATTTAACCTTTCCATCACATTTGACACATGGGATGGAATTTTAACCTTCCTCACTGTCCACTATGCCACCAATCTTGGTGTCATCTGCAAACTTACTAACCATGCCCCCTATATTCTCATCCAAATCATTAATATAAATGACAAATAACAGTGGGCCCAGCACTGATCCCTGAGGCACACCGCTGGTCACAGGCCTCCAGTTTGAAAAACAACCCTCTACAACCACCCTCTGGCTTCTGTCAAGAAGCCAATTTTGTATCCAATTGACTACCTCACCCTGGATCCTGTGAGATTTAACTTTATGCAACAACCTACCATGCGGTACCTTGTCAAAGGCCTTGCTAAAGTCCATGTAGACAACATCAACTGCACTGCCCTCATCTACCTTCTTGGTTACCCCTTCAAAAATTTGTGAGTCATGATTTTCCACTCACAAAGCCATGCTGACTGTCCCTAATCAGTCCTTGCGTCACTAAATGCCTGTAGATCCTGTCTCTCAAAATACCTTCCAACAGCTTACCCACCACAGATGTCACTGCCCTGTAGTTCCCAGGCTTTTCCCTGCAGCCCTTTTTAAACAAAGGCACAACATTTGCCACCCTCCAATCTTCAGGCACCTCACCCGTGACTATCGATGATTCAAATACCTCTGCTAGGGGACCCACAATTTCCTCCCGAGCCTCCCACAATGTCCTGGGATAAACTCCATCAGGTCAAGGGGATTTATCTACCTTGATGTGGTTTAAGACTTCCAGCACCTCTCTCTCTGTAATATGTACACTCCTCAAGACATCACTTATTTATGTCCCCAAGTTCCCTAACATCCATGCTTTTCTCAACAGTAAATACTGATGAGAAATATTCATTTAAGATCTCACCCATCTCTTGTGGATCCGCACATAGATGACCTTGTTGATCTTAAGAGGCCCTACTCTCTCCCTAGTTACTCTTTTGCCCTGTATGTATTTGTAGAAGCTCTTTGGATTCTCCTTTGCCTTATCTGCCAAAACAATCTCGTGTATCCTTTTTGCCCTCCTGATTTCTCTCTTAACTCTATTCCTACACCCCCTATACTCTTCAAGGGATTCACTTGATCCCAGCTGCCTATGCATGTCATGTGCCTCCTTCTTCTTCTTGACCAGGGCCTCAATATCCCGAGTCATCCAGGGTTCCCTACTTCTGCCAGCCTTGCCCTTCACTCCAAGAGGAATGTGTTTACCCTGAACCCTGGTTAACACACTTTTGAAAGCCTCCCACTTACCAGACATCCCTTTGCCTTCCCACAGACTCCCCCAATTAACTTTTGAAAGTTCCTGCCTGATACCTTCAAAATTGGCCTTGTCCCAATTTAGAATTTTAACTTTTCTGCCAGGCCTATCATTCTCCATAGCTATCTTAAAACTAATAGAATTATGGTCTCTGGTCCCAAACTGATCCCTCACTAACACTTCTGTCACTTGCCCTTCCTTATTTCCCAAGAGGAGGTCAAGTTTTGCCCCCTCTCTAGTCGGGCCATCCACATACTGAATGAGAAATTCCTCCTGAATACACTCAACAAATTTCTCTCCATCCAAGCCTCTAATACTATGGCAGTACCAGTCAATGTCGGGAAAGTTAAAATCCCCGACTGTTACCACCCTATTTTTCTTGGAGCTATCTGTAATCTCCTTACATATTTGCTCCTCAATTTCCTGCTGACTATTTGGGGGCCTGTAGTACGACCCTATCATTTCCCCCTTCTTATTTCTCACTTGTACCCATATAGAGTCAGTGGCCGAACCCTCGGATATATCCCCTCTCAGTACGGCCGTGATGCTTTCCCTAATCAAAAGTACAACTCCCCTCCTCTCTTACCTCCTGTTCTATCTTTCCTACAGTATCTGTACCCTGGAACATTGAGCTGCCAGTCCTGTCCCTCCCTTAGCCATGTTTCAGTAATTGCTATAATATCCCAGTCCCACGTACCCATCCATGCCCTGAAATAATCTGCCTTGCCCGTCAGGCCTCTTGCTTTGAAATAAATGCAGTCTAATCTGGACTTCCCTTGCTCTCTGTCTTGCTCTTGCCTGACCTGTCTGGTACTAGGATTACTGATACTGCCTTTACTATTTAATGTGCTCTCTTTAACTTCCATGCTGTCCTCAACCTTCTCTTCTGTCTCCCTACTGCTTTGGGTCCCATCCCCATGCCAAACTAGTTTAAACCCTCCCGAGTGGCTCGAGCAAATCGCCCCACCAGGATGTTAGTCCCCCTCCAGTTCAGCTGTAACCCGTCCCTCTTGAACAGGTCACCACTTCCCCAGAAGAGATCCCAATGATCCACAAATCTAAATCCCTGCTCCCTGCACCAGCTCTCAAGCCACGCATTCATCTTCCTAATTCCTACTCTCACTCGCATGAGACACCGGCAGTAGTCCTGAAATTACTCCCTTCGAGGTCCTGCACTTTAGCCTTCTGCCTAATTCTCTACATTCACACTTCAGAACCTCATCCCTTTTCCTACCTATGTGTCGGTACCAATATGTACAACGACCTCTGGCTGCTCACCCTCCCCCTTAGGAAAGTCCTGCAATCGCTCAGAGACGTCCTTGACCCTGGCACCAGGGAGGCAACACACCATCCTGGAGTCTCGATCGCGGCCACAGAAACGCCTGTCCGTGCCTCTAACTAGCGAGTCCCCTATTACTACTGCTCGCTTGCTCTTTGCCCGACCCTGTCCCACAGCTGAACCAGCTGTGATGTCACAGGCCTGGCTGCTGCTGGTATCTCCCCCTGACAGGCTGTCCCCCTCAACAGCATCCAAGACGATAGACCTGTTTGAAAGGGGAATAGACACAGGAGACTCCTGCACCACCTGCCTGGGGGAGTCCAGAACGAGGGGTCAGAGTTTGAGGATAAGGGGGAAACCTTTTAGAACTGAGGTGAGGAGAAATTTCTTCACCCAGAGGGTGGTGAATGTGTGGAATTCACTCCCACAGGAAGTAGTTGAGGCCAAAACGTTGTGAGATTTCAGGAAGAAATTAGATTTCGTTCTTGGGGCGAAAGGGATCGAGGGATATGGGGGGAAGGGGGGAATCAGGATATTGAATTCGATGATCAGCCATGGTCAGAATGAATGGGGGAACGGGCTGGAAGGGCCGAATGGCCTCCTCCTGCTTGTAGTTTCTGTGTTTCTATTTCTGGGTGGAGGGAGGGTTTATCCAATGGTTCAGATTTCAGTTTTGAATTGAAAAGCAGTCTCCAATCCCTGCTCTCCAGTGGTTTCCATGGTTTTCTGGCTGAGTTTCTGATCCTCATTTCCCCGCTGTTACTTCTGTTTGATGTGAAACCAGTTCTTACTGGGTCAGAGGGTCAGAGTGGGCTTGCTGCAGTGTACAGCAGAATGTACAAATGGAGGGTGATTCATTTAGATTTCTCATCGTCTAGACACAATACAGACACAGACAGAGCAGACCAGGGACAAGCAACATTCCCAGGAACTGAACTGGGAAACAGAAGAGAAAATGCTGGAAAATCTCAGCGGGTCTGGCAGCGTCTGTGAGGGGAGAAATGAGCTGACGTTTCGAGTCCAGACAACCCCATGTCAAATCCACCCAGCTTTGGCCCAGCTTTGACAAAGGGTCGTCTGGACTCGAAACATCAGCTCATTTCACCCCTCACTGAAGCTGCCAGACCCGCCGAGATTTTCCAGCATTTTCTCTTTTGGTTTCAGATTCCAGCATCCGCAGTAATTTGCTTTTATCAGAACTGGGGAATTCTGAATGTGAGAGACTCAGAGAGAGAGAGAGAGAGACAGACAGACACAGAGAGAGAGACAGAGAGAGGGACAGAGAGAGAGATACAGAGAGAGAGACAGGCACAGAGAGAGAGACAGACAGAGAGAGAGAGAAAGAGACAGACAGACAGAGAGAGAGAGACATAGACAGACAGAGAGAGAGAGAGACATAGACAGACAGAGAGAGAGAGAGACAGACAGAGAGACAGAGACAGACAGAGAGAGAGACAGATAGACAGAGAGAGAGAGAGAGAAACAGACAGACAGACAGAGAGAGAGAGAGAGAGACAGAAAGAGTAGAAGGGGCCAGGGTGAGAGAGAGTTTCAGATCAATAGCAAAGTGTCTGCAGGTCGGACCGGTTACAGCAGAGTCAGGGACATCGGAGAATTCTGGATCCACCACCATTGGACAATAGCAGATATCTCGGAGTATTGGAGAAAGTTGCAGAGATAGAGAGAGAGGGAGATAGAGAAAGAATGTCCTCATCAAACACTCCCAGGACAGGTACAGCACGGGGTCAGATACAGAGTAAAGCTCCCTCTACACTGTCCCAATCAAACACTCCCAGGACAGGTACAG
>NW_027593351.1:20000-33932 GCF_964213995.1 Mustelus asterias
CTGAGGGGGTAGTGGGGGGGCTACTGAGGGGGTAGTGGGTGGGCTACTGAGGGGGTAGTGGGGGGGCTACTCAGGGGATAGTGGGTGGGCTACTGAGGGGGTGGTGGGGGGGCTACTGAGGGGGTAGAGGGTGGGCTACTGAGGGGGTGGTGGGCGTGGGCTACTGAGGGGGTAGTGGGGGTGGGCTACTGAGGGGGTAGTGGGGGTGTGTTACTGAGGGGGTAGTGGGTGGGCTACTGAGGGGGTAGTGGGTGGGCTACTGAGGGGGTAGTGGGGGGGCTACTGAGGGGGTAGTGGGTGGGCTACTCAGGGGATTGTGGGTGGGCTACTGAGGGGGTGGTGGGGGGGCTACTGAGGGGGTGGTGGGGGTGGGCTACTGAGGGGGTAGTGGGGGTGGGCTACTGAGGGGGTAGTGGGGGTGGGGTACTGAGGGGGTAGTGGGTGGGCTACTGAGGGGGTGGTGGGGGTGGGCTACTGAGGGGGTAGTGGGGGTGGGCTACTGAGGGGGTAGTGGGGGTGGGGTACTGAGGGGGTAGTGGGTGGGCTACTGAGGGGGTGGTGGGGGTGGGCTACTGAGGGGGTGGTGGGGGGGCTACTGAGGGGGTAGTGGGGGTGTGGTACTGAGTGGGTGGTGGGGGGGCTACTGAGGGGGTAGTGGGGGGGCTACTGAGGGGGTAGTGGGTGTGGGCTACTCAGGGGTTAGTGGGTGGGCGACTGAGGGGGTAGTGGGGGTGGGCTACTGAGGGGGTAGTGGGTGGGCTACTGAGGGGGTGGTGGGGGTGGGCTACTGAGGGGGTAGTGGGTGGGCTACTGAGGGGGTAGTGGGTGGGCTACTGAGGGGGTAGTGGGTGGGCTACACAGTTGGTAGGGGGGGTGGGCTACTGAGGGGGTAGTGGGTGGGCTACTGAGGGGGTGGTGGGGGGGCTACTGAGGGGGTAGTGGGGGTGGGCTACTGAGGGGGTAGTGGGTGGGCTACACAGGGGGTAGTGGGTGGGCTACACAGGGGGTAGTAGTGGGCCACTGGGGGGGGTGGGGGGGTGGGGGGGGGGGCAAGAGGTCAGGCGGTGGGAAAAAAGGCCTTGTGGGTTTCCTGATAGGGATGTTGGGGGTAGGTTGTGGGTTGAAGGGTGGTTTGTTGTCCTCCCCTGTCTTGCTGCTTCCCTCTCCCGTTAGGGTGGGTGGGTGAGGGGGCTCCCGGGTGGGTGATGGGGTTACCGTGTGGGTGAGGGGGCTCCCAGAGCTGGTGGGATGGGGTGAGTTTTTATTCTTTGTGGGTGCTTTATGTTGTGTTGGGCAGGAGGTGGTGGTGTGGATTGGGGTGGTATGTATCGGGTTGGTGTGGGGGGCACTAGGTGATGATTGGGGTGGTATGTATCGGGTTGGTGTGGGGGGCACTAGGTGATGATTGGGGTGGTATGTATCGGGTTGGTGTGTGGGGCACTAGGTGATGATTAGGGTGGTATGTATCAGGTTGGTGTGGGGGGGCACTAGGTGATGATTGGGGTGGTATGTATCGGGTTGGTGTGGGTGGCACTAGGTGATGATTGGGGTGGTATGTATCGGGTTGGTGTGGGGGGGCACTAGGTGATGATTGGGGTGGTATGTATCGGGTTGGTGTGGGGGGGCACTAGGTGATGATTGGGGTGGTATGTATCGGGTTGGTGTGGGGGGGCACTAGGTGATGATTGGGGTGGTATGTATCGGGTTGGTGTGGGGGGGCACTAGGTGATGATTGGGGTGGTATGTATCGGGTTGGTGTGGGGGGGCACTAGGTGATGATTGGGGTGGTATGTATCGGGTTGGTGTGGGGGGGCACTAGGTGATGATTGGGGTGGTATGTATCGGGTTGGTGTGGGGGGGCACTAGGTGATGATTGGGGTGGTATGTATCGGGTTGGTGTGGGGGGGCACTAGGTGATGATTGGGGTGGTATGTATCGGGTTGGTGTGGGGGGGCACTAGGTGATGATTGGGGTGGTATGTATCGGGTTGGTGTGGGGGGGCACTAGGTGATGATTGGGGTGGTATGTATCGGGTTGGTGTGGGGGCACTAGGTGATGATTAGGGTGGTATGTATCAGGTTGGTGTGGGGGGGCACTAGGTGATGATTGGGGTGGTATGTATCGGGTTGGTGTGGGGGGCACTAGGTGATGATTGGGGTGGTATGTATCGGGTTGGTGTGGGGGGCACTAGGTGATGATTGGGGTGGTATGTATCGGGTTGGTGTGGGGGGGCACTAGGAGAGGGACTTGTTGACTGAGAGTTTCTCAGAGGGAGGTGTTGACCCATTAGTGAGAATCTCCGTTACAAGGGAGGAAGTGTGAGATTTTTTCGGGAACATTAAAACTGACAAAGCCCCAGGGCCTGATGGCATCTATCCTAGACTGCTCAGGGAGACAAGAGATGTAATTGCTGGGCCTCTGACGGAAATCTTTGTCTCTTCATTGGACACAGGTGAGGTCCCTGAGGATTGGCGGATAGTGAATGTGGTCCCGTTGTTTAAGAAGGGTAGCAGGGATAACCCGGACATTTATAGGCCAGTGAGCTTGACGTCCGTGGTAGGGAAGTTGTTGGAGAGGATTCTAAGAGACAGGATGCGCATTTAGAACGGAACAATCTCATTAGTGACAGACAGCATGGTTTTGTAAGAGGGAGGTCGTGCCTTACAAATTTGGTGAAGTTTTTTGAGGAAGTGACAAAAACAGTTGACGAAGGAAGGGCCGTGGATGTCGTCTATATGGATTTCAGTAAGGCATTTGACAAAGTCCCACATGGCAGGTTGGTTAAGAAGGTTAAGGGTCATGGGATACAAGGAGAAGTGGCAAGATGGGTGGAGAACTGGCTTGGCCACAGGAGACAGAGGGTAGCAGCAGAAGGGTCTTTTTCCAGCTGGAGGTCTGTGACCAGTGGTGTTCCGCAGGGCTCTGTACTGGGACCTCTGCTATTTGTGATATATATAAATGATTTGGAAGAAGGTGTAACTGGTGTTATCAGCAAGTTTGCGGATGACACGAAGATGGCTGGACTTGCGGATAGCGATGAACATTGTCAGACAATACAGCAGGATAGAGATAGGCTGGAATATTGGGCGGAGAAATGGCAGATGGAATTTAATCCGGATAAATGTGAAGTGATGCATTTTGGAAGAAATAATGTAGGGGGGAGTTATACAATAAATGGCAGAGCCATCAAGAGTATAGAAACACAGAGGTGTGCCAGAAACTCTGAGATCACAGAAACAGGCGTGCCAGTCCACAAATCCTTGAAGGTGGCAACACAGGTGGAGAAGGTGGTGAAGAAGGCATATGGTATGCTTGCCTTTATAGGACGGGGTATAGAGTATAAAAGCTGGAGTCTGATGCTGCAGCTGTATAGAACGCTGGTTAGGCCACATTTGGAGTACTGCGTCCAGTTCTGGTCGCCGCACTACCAGAAGGACGTGGAGGCTTTAGAGAGAGTGCAGAGAAGGTTTACCAGGATGTTGCCTGGTATGGAGGGTCTTAGCTATGAGGAGAGATTGGGTAAACTGGGCTTGTTCGCCCTGGAAAGACGGAGAATGAGGGGAGATCTAATAGAGGTGTACAAAATTATGAAGGGTATAGATAGGGTGAACAGTGGGAAGCTTTTTCCCAGGTCGGAGGTGACGATCACGAGGGGTCACGGGCTCAAGGTGAGAGAGGCGAAGTATAACTCAGATATCAGAGGAACGTTTTTTACACAGAGGGTGGTGGGGGCCTGGAATGCGCTGCCAAGTAGGGTGGTGGAGGCAGGCACGCTGACATTGTTTAAGACTTACCTGGATAGTCACATGAGCAGCCTGGGAATGGAGGGATACAAACGAATGGTCTAGCTGGACCAATGAGCGGCACAGGCTTGGAGGGCCGAAGGGCCTGTTTCCTGTGCTGTACTGTTCTTTGTTCTTTGTCCAGACCAGGCAACATCCTGGTAAACCTTTTCTGTACTCTTTCCAAAGCCTCCACATCCTTCTGGTAGTGTGGCGACCAGAATCGTACGCAATACTCCAAATGTGGCCGAACTAAAGTTCTATCCAGATGCAAGATGACTTGCCAATTATTATACTCTAAGCACTGACCAATAAAGGCAAGCTTGCCACACGCCTTCCTGACCACCTTATCCATATGCACTCCGAGATCCCTCTGTATGTTCATGATGTTAGAATTTTATAAGTTTCTCTGAGATCCCCTCTCACTCTTCTAAACTCCAGTGAATATAATTCTAACCGACTTAGTCTCTCCTCATGTAACAGACCCGCCATCCCAGGAATCAGCCTGGTAAACCTTCACTGCGCTCCCACTATAGCAAGGACATCCTTCCTCAGATAAGGAGACCAAAACTGCACACAATACTCCAGGTGTGGCCTCACCAACGCCCTGTACAATTGCAGCAAAACATCCCCATCCCTGTACTCAAATCCTCTCGCTAGCGGCACGATAGCACAGTGGTTAGCACTGCTGCTTCACAGCTCCAGGGTCCTGGGTTCGATTCCCGGCTCAGGTCACTGTCTGTGTGGAGTTTGCACATTCTCCTCGTGTCTGCGTGGGTTTCCTCCAGGTGCTCCGGTTTCCTCCCACAGTCCAAAGATGTGCGGGTTAGGTTGATTGGCCAGGTTAAAAATTGCCCCTGAGATTCGTAGGTTAGTGGGATTAGCGGGTAAATATGTGGGGGTAGGGCCTGGGTGGGATTGTGGTCGGTGCAGACTCGATGGGCCGAATGGCCTCCTTCTGCACTGTAGGGTTTCTATGATTTCTATGAAGGCTAACATACCATTCACCTTCTTCACTGCCTGCTGTACCTGCGCGCTTACTCTCAGCGACTGATGCACGAGGACTCCAAGGTCTCGCTGAGTATCCGCCTCTCTCAATTTACACCCATTCCAGTAATAATCTGTCTTCCTATTATTGCTGCCAAAGTGGATAACCTCACATTTATCCACATTATGCTGCATCTGCCATGCAGATACCCACTCAGCCTGTCCAAATCACACTGAAACATCTCTGCATCCTCCTCACAGCTCACCCTCCCACCCAACTTTCTAATATCTGCAAATTTGGAGATAATACATTCAGTTCCCTCTTCCAAATCATTAATATATAATGTAAACAGTTGGGGTCCCAGCACAGATCCCTGCGGGACCCCACTAGTTACTGACTGCCAATCAGAAAAAGACCCATTTATGCCAACTCTTTGCTTCCTATCTGCTAACCAGCTTTCTATCCGTCTCAAGACATTACCTGCAATCCCATGTGCTTTAACTTTACATTGCAGTCTGTTGTGTGAGACCTTGTCGAAAGCCTCCTGAAAGTCTAAATGAACCACATCCGCTGGTTCTCCTCGATCAACTCTGCTGGTTACATGCTCAAAGACTTCCAATAGATTCGTCAAGCACGATTTCCCTTCTGTAAATCCATGCTGACTTTGTCTGATTATACCACTGCCTTCCAAATGCCGAGTTATGGAATCCTTGATAATGGATTCTAGCAACTTCCCCAGTCCCGACGTTAGGCTCACTGGTCTGTAGTTCCCTGTTTTCTCTCTACCTCCCTTTTTGAATCACGGGCTTACATTACCTACCCTCCAATCCGAGGTCACCATCACAGATGTCAGATCAGTCTTCTTGAAAGTGAACCCACGGAAAGCGAGTGGCCCGGATGGGGTACCCGGACGAGCACTCAGATCCTGCGCAGGTCAGCTGGCAGGGGTATTCACAGACATCTTCAACCTCTCCTTACACTGACCTGAGGTCCCTCTCTGCTTCAAGAACACAACCATCATCCCGGTCCCTAAGAAAAACCAAGCAGCCTTAATGACTATCGTCCGGTGGCTCTGACACCCATCATTATGAAGTGCTTCGAAAGGTTAGTCACGGCACGAATCAATTCCAGCCTCCCGGACTACCTGGATCCACTACAGTTTACCTCCCGCCATAACAGGTCCACAGCAGACGCCATCTCCCTGGCCCTGCACTCAACCCTGGAACACCTAGATAACAAAGACACCTGTGTCAGACTCCTATTTATTGACGACAGCTCAGCCTTCAACACCATTATTCCCACAAAACTCATCTCCAAACTCCATGGCCTGGGCCTCGGCTCCTCCCTCTGCGACTGGATCCTGAACTTCCCAACTCACAGATCACAATCAGTAAAGATAGGCAACAACACCTCCTCCACGATCATCCTCAACACCGGTGCCCCACAAGGCTGTGTTCTCAGCCCCCTGCTATACTCCTTGTACACCTCTGACTGTGCGGCCAAATTCTCCTCCAATTCGATTTTCAAGTTTGCTGATGACACCCCCGTAGTGGGTCGGATCTCAAACAATGACGAGACAGAGTACTGGAATGAGATAGAGAATCTGGTGAACTGGTGCGGCAACAATAATCTCTCCCTCAATGTCAACAAAACAAAGGATATTGTCATCGACTTCAGGAAGCGTAAAGGAGAACATGCCCCTGTCTACATCAACGGGGATGAAGTGGAAATGGTCGAGAGATTCAAGTTTTTAGGTGTCCAGGTCACCAACAACCTGTCCTGGTCCCCCCACGCCGACACTGTAGTTAAGAAAGCCCCACCAATGCCTCTACTTTCTCAGAAGACTAAGGAAATTTGGCGTGTCAGCTACGACTCTCACCAACTTTTACAGATGCACCATAGAAAGCATTCTTTCTGGATGTATCACAGCTTGGTCTGGCTCCTACTCTGCC
Organism: Mustelus asterias; assembly: GCF_964213995.1. Taxonomy (NCBI): domain Eukaryota; kingdom Metazoa; phylum Chordata; class Chondrichthyes; order Carcharhiniformes; family Triakidae; genus Mustelus; species Mustelus asterias. Next base: position 26,723 of record NW_027593351.1, read on the forward strand.
CAAGACCACAAGAAACTACAAAGGGTCGTGAATGAAACCCAGTCCTTCACTCAAACCAGCCTCCCATCCATTGACTCTGTCTACACTTCCCACTGCCTCGGGAAAGCAGCCAGCAAAATCAAGGACCCCATGCACCCGAGACATACACACTTCCACCTTCTTCTCTCAGGAAAAAGGTACAAAATTCTCAGGAAACGTACCAACCTACTCAAGAACATAGAACATAGAACAGTACAGCACAGAACAGGCCCTTCGGCCCACGATGTTGTGCCGAGCTTTATCTGAAACCAAGATCAAGCTATCCCACTCCCTATCATCCTGGTGTGCTCCAGGTGCCTATCCAATAACCGCTTAAATGTTTCTAAAGTGTCTGACTCCACTATCACTGCAGGCAGTCCATTCCACACCCCAACCACTCTCTGCGTAAAGAACCTACCTCTGATATCCTTCCTGTATCTCCCACCACGAACCCTAAAGTTCTGCCCCCTTGTAATAGCTCCATCCACCCGAGGAAATAGTCTTTGAACGTTCACTCTATCTATCCCCTTCATCATTTTATAAACCTCTATTAAGTCTCCCCTCAGCCTCCTCTGCTCCAGAGAGAACAGCCCTAGCTCCCTCAACCTTTCCTCATAAGACCTACCCTCCAAACCAGGCAGCATCCTGGTAAATCTCCTCTGCACTCTTTCCAGCGCTTCCACATCCTTCTTATAGTGAGGTGACCAGAACTGCACACAATATTCCAAATGTGGTCTCACCAAGGTCCTGTACAGTTGCAGCATAACCCCACGGCTCTTATACTCAAACCCCCTGTTAATAAAAGCTAACACACTATAGGCCTTCTTCACAGCTCTATCCACTTGAGTGGCAACCTTTAGAGATCTGTGGATATGGACCCCAAGATCTCTCTGTTCCTCCACAGTCTTCAGAACCCTACCTTTGACCCTGTAATCCACATTTAAATTAGTCCTACCAAAATGAATCACCTCACATTTATCAGGGCTAAACTCCATTTGCCATTTTTCAGCCCAGCTTTGCATCCTATCTATGTCTCTTTGCAGCCTACAACAGCCCTCCACCTCATCCACTACTCCACCAATCTTGGTGTCATCAGCAAATTTACTGATCCACCCTTCAGCCCCCTCCTCTAAGTCATTAATAAAAATCACAAAGAGCAGAGGACCAAGCACTGATCCCTGCGGCACTCCGCTAGCAACCTGCCTCCAATCCGAAAATTTTCCATCCACCACCACCCTCTGTCTTCGATCAGACAGCCAGTTACCTATCCAATCGGCCAACTTTCCCTCTGTCCCACACCTCCTCAGTTTCATCATAAGCCGACCATGGGGGACCTTATCAAACGCCTTACTAAAATCCATGTATATGACATCAACTGCCCTACCTTCATCAACACGCTTAGTTACCTCCTCAAAAAATTCTATCAAATTTGTGAGGCACGACTTGCCCTTCACGAATCCGTGCTGACTATCCCGGATTAATCTGCATCTTTCTAAATGGTCGTAAATCCCATCCCTAAGGACCTTTTCCATCAATTTACCAACCACCGAAGCAAGACTAACCGGCCTATAATTACCAGGGTCATTTCTATTCCCTTTCTTACAGAGGAACAACATTCGCCATTCTCCAGTCTTCTGGCACCATCCCCGTGGACAGCGAGGACCCAAAGATCAAAGCCAAAGGCTCTGCAATCTCATCCCTTGCCTCCCAAAGAATCCTAGGATACATTTCATCAGGCCCAGGGGACTTATCGACCTTCAGTTTATTCAAAACTGCCAGGACATCCTCCCTCCGAACATCTATTTCCTCCAGCCTATTAGCCTGTAACACCTTCTCTTCCTCAAAAACATGGCCCCTCTCCTTGGTGAACACTGAAGAAAAGTATTCATTCATCACCTCACCTATCTCTACTGACTCCACACACAAGTTCCCACTACTGTCCTTGACCGGCCCTAACCTCACCCTGGTCATTCTTTTATTCCTCACATAAGAGTAAAAAGCCTTGGGGTTTGCCTTGATCCAACCCGCCAAGGACTTCTCGTGTCCCCTCCTAGCTCTCCTAAGCCCCTTTTTTAGCTCATTCCTTGCTAACTTGTAACCCTCAATCGAGCCATCTGAACCTTGTTTCCTCATCCCTACATAAGCTTCCCTCTTCCTTTTCACAAGACATTCCACCTCTTTCGTGAACCATGGTTCCCTCACTCGGCCATTTCCTCCCTGCCTGACAGTATTTGTTCCTTGGAAAAGGAACACCCAGTATTTGTTCCTTGAAAAAGTTCCACTTTTCATTAGTTCCTTTCTCTGACAGTTTCTGTTCCCAACTTATGCCCCCTAATTCTTGCCTAATCGCATCATAATTACCTCTCCCCCAATTGTAAACCTTGCCCTGCCGTACGGCCCTATCCCTCTCCATTGCAATAACAAAAGACATCGAATTGTGGTCACTATCTCCAAAGTGCTCTCCCACAACCAAATCTAACACTTGGCCCGGTTCATTTCCCAGTACCAAATCCAATGTGGCCTCACCTCTTGTCGGCCTATCCACATATTGTGTCAGGAAACCCTCCTGCACACACTGCACAAAAACTGCCCCATCCAAACTATTTGACCTACAAAGGTTCCAATCAATATTTGGAAAGTTAAAGTCCCCCATGACAACTACCCTGTGACCCCCACACATATCCATAATCTGCTTAGCAATTTCTTCCTCCACATCTCTATTACTATTTGGGGGCCTATAGTAAACTCCTAACAACGTGACCGCTCCTTTCCTATTTCTAACCTCAGCCCATATTACCTCAGTGTGCAGATCCCCCTCGAAGTGCCTTTCCGCAGCCGTTAAACTATCCTTGATTAACAATGCCACTCCTCCACACCTTTTACCAGCTTCCCTACACTTAGTGAAACATCTATACCCCGGAACGTCCAACAACCATTCCTGTCCTTGTTCTACCCACATCTCCGTAATGGCCACAACATCGTAGTCCCAAGTGCCAATCCACGCCCCAAGTTCATCTACCTTGTTCCGGATGCTCCTTGCATTGAAGTAGACACACTTCAACCCACCTTCCTGTCTACCGGTACCCACCCTTGACCCTGATACCTTCCCCAATACCTCACCACCCTCACTGACTTCTGGACTACAACTCCTTTTCCCACTCCCCTGACAAATTAGTTTAAACCCCCCTGAAGAGCCGTAACAAATTCCCCTCCCAGGATATTGGTGCCCCTCTGGTTCAGGTGCACCCCGTCCTGTTTGTACAGGTCCTACCTTCCCCAGAATGTGTTCCAATTATCCACGTATCTGAAACCCTCCCTCCTACACCATCCCTGCAACCACATGTTTAACTGCACTCTCTCCCTGTTCCTCAACTCGCTATCACGTGGCACCGGCAACGTACCAGAGATGACCACATGTTTCGTCTTGGCTCTCAGCTTCCAGCCCAGCTCCAGAAATTCCTGCTTTAAATCCCCGTCCCTTCTCTTACCTATGTCGTTGGTACCAATGTGTACCACGACTTGTGACTGTTTCCCCTCCCCCTTCAGAATCCGGAAAACACGGTCTGAGACGTCACGGACCTTGGCATCCGGTAGGCAACATACCATCCGTGAGTCTCTTTTGCTGCCACAGAACCTCCTATCTATCCCTCTAACTAACGAGTCCCCAATAACTATTGCCCTCCCGCTCTGCCCCTTACCCTCCCGAGCCACAGAGACGGACACAGTGCTGGAGATCCTCTCACTGCGGCTCACCACTGGTATGTCATCCCCCTCAACCGTATCCAAAGCGGAATACTTGTTGCTAAGGGGAACGACCACCGGGGATCCCTGCACGGACTGCTTCCTCCCAGCCCATCTCACCGTCACCCATCTGTTTTCATTCCTCGGAGTAACTGTATTCCTAAAGCTTCTGTCTATGGCCACCTCTGTGTCCCTAATGATCCTAAGTTCATCCAACTCCAGCTCCAGTTCCCTAACACGGTTTTGGAGGAGCTGCAGATGGGTGCACTTCCCACAGGTGTAATCAGCAGGGACACTGTCGTCGTCCCTCACCTCAAACATAGTGCAAGAGGAACATAGCACTGCCTGCACACCCATCCCCTCTAGATACCTTGCCAGTACCAGGTAGAAACACCAAAAATGAATTAAACTCACCCCTGCCTCGCCCTTTCTGCCTAAGCCCTGTGAGCCAAAGCCTTATAGCTCACACTCTGCTTCCCACTCACTCCCCTGCCCGCTCCCGACGCTGCCCGCTGTATACTGCAGCCTACCTTTCATACTTCACGCGCTTAAAAAACCCTTCCCAGACTCCTTAGCAGCCCACTTCCAGTTTTCACTTTAAACTTAAAATACTACTGCAAAAGTAAAGGCCAAAGAAAAACACACACTAGCTGACTAATTAAATAAATAAACAATTCAATCAATCTCTCACCAGCACTGCTGCCTCCAATCACTCCCTCTCAGCTTGCTCCAGTGGAACAATGAGGGGGAACCTCCCAGGTAACTGACTTTTAAAGTTAAAATAAAAACTCTTCCCAGACTCCTCAGCAGCCCACTTCCAGTTTTCACTTTAAACTTAAAATACTACTGCAAAAGTAAACAGCTTCTTCCCTGCTGCTGTCAGACTTATGAATGTCCTTACCTTGCATTAAGTTGATCTTTCTCTACACCCGAGCTATGACTGTGACACTACATTCTGCACTCTCTCCTTTCCTGCTCTATGAACGGTATGCTTTGACTGTATAGCGCACAAGAAACAATACTTTTCACCGTATCCCAAAACATGTGACAATAATAAACCAAATGAAATCTGTAGGAACCAGTCCAGAGTGCAAAGAATTTTGGAAAATAACCACCAATGGATCCACTATTTCCAGGGCCACTTCCTTAAGTACTCTGGGATGAAGATTATCAGGATCTGGAGATTTATCCAACTTCAATCCCATCAATTTCCCCAACACCATTTCTCTACTAATGCTGATTTCCTTCAGCTCCTCACTGTAACTTGTTTCTCTCAGAACGTCTGGGACACTATTCATTCCTGCCTTTGTGAAGACTGAAGCAAAGTACAAATTTAATTCCTCAAACATTTCTTTATTCCCCGTTATGAATTCTCCCGTTTCTGACTGTAAGGGGCCTACATTCATTTTTGTCAATATTTGTCTCTTTCCATACCTACAGAAACTTTTACAGTCAGGTTTTATGTTCCCCGAGAGCTTACTTTCATAGTCTATCTTCCCCTTCTGAATCAATCCCTTGGTCCTCCTTTGCTGAATTTTAAACTGCTCCCAATCCTCAGGCCTATTGCTTTTTCTTGCCAGTGCGTTTGCTTCTTCCTTGAATCTGATACTATCTCTAATTTCCCTTGTAAGCCATGGTTCAGCCACAATTCCCTCACCACTCTCGCACCAAACAGGATTAAACAACTTCTGGAGTTCACCTATTCATTCTTTAAATGCCTGCCATTGTCTGTCTACTGTCTTTCCTTTAAGTAACGGCACGGTGGCACGGTGGTTCGTGCTGCTGCCTCACAGCGCCAGGGACCCGGGTTCAATTCCAGCCTCGGGTCACTGTCTGTGTGGAGTCTGCACATTCTCCCCGAGTCTGTGTGGGTTTCCTCCGGGTGCTCCGGTTTCCTCCCACAGTCCAAAGATGTCTGGGATAGGTTGATTGGCTACACTAAGTTGACCCTAGTGTCGGGATGAGCAGGGTAAATGTGTGGGGTGACAGGAATAGGGCCTGGGTGGGATTGTGGTTGGTGCAGACTCGATGGGCTCCCTCTGCACTGTCAGATTCTATAGTGTTTCCCAGTCAATCATGGCCAATTCATGCCTCAAACCATCATAGTTCCCTTTATTGAGATTCAGGACCCTGGTCTCAGAATCAACTCCATCACCATCCACCTTGACAAAGAATTCTACCATATTATAGTCACTCGTCCCCAAGGGTTCTCTCACAACTAGATCGTCAGCTAATTCTTTCTCATTGCACAACCCCCAGTCCAAGATGGTCTGATCCATTGTTGGTTCCTCAAAGCATTGCCCCAGAAAACCATCCCGTATTCACTCCGGAAATTCCTCCTCTATTGCACTGTGACTAATTTGACTCTCCCAATCTATAAGCAGATTAAAGTTGTCCACAATCATGGATATTCCTTTAACACACGCATCTCTGATTCCCTGTCTAATGCTTTTCCCACCATCACCCCTACAGTTCAGTGGTCTGTATACCACCCCCACCAATGTTTCTTGCTCCTGTCTTTTGCTCTCTCTGTCTTTCTGGCTCTCTCTCTCTCTGTCTCTCACTGTCTCTCTCCATCTCTCTTTCCCTCTCTTTCTGGCTCTCTCTCTGTCTGTCTCTCACTGTCTCTCTCCATCTCTCTTTCCCTCTCTTTCTGGCTCTCTCTCTCTCTCTGTCTCTCACTGTCTCTCTCCATCTCTCTTTCCCTCTCTTTCTGGCTCTCTCTCTCTGTCTTTCTCAGTCCCTGTCTTTCTCTGCCTCACTCTGTCTCATCTCTCTCGGTCTTTCAGGCTCTCTCTCTGTCTATTTCCATCTCTCTCTCTCTCTCTCTGTATCTCTCTCACTATGTCTCACTGTCTCTCTCTCTGTCTCTCTCTCTGTCTCTCTCTCTCTGTTTCTCTCCCTCTCTGTGTGTCTCTGTCTCTCTTTCTCTCTCTGTCTCCCTCTCTGTCTCTCTCTCTTTCTCTGTCTGTCACTCTCTGTCTCTCTCTCTCTGTCTCTCTTTCTCTCTTTGTGTCTCTGTCTCTGTCTCTCTCTCTCTCTCTCTCTGTCTCTGTCTCTCTCTCTCTCTCTGTCTCTCTCTCTCTGTCTCTCTCTCTCTGTCTCTCTCTCTCTGTTTCTCTCCCTCTCTGTGTGTCTCTGTCTCTCTTTCTCTCTCTGTCTCCTCTCTGTCTCTCTCTCTTTCTCTGTCTGTCACTCTCTGTCTCTCTCTCTCTGTCTCTCTTTCTCTCTTTGTGTCTCTGTCTCTGTCTCTCTCTCTCTCTCTCTCTGTCTCTGTCTCTCTCTCTCTCTCTGTCTCTCTCTCTCTGTCTCTCTCTCTCTGTCTCTCTCTCTCTGTTTCTCTCCCTCTCTGTGTGTCTCTGTCTCTCTTTCTCTCTCTGTCTCCCTCGCTGTCTCTCTCTCTCTTTCTGTGTGTGTCTCTCTCTGTCTCTATCTCTGTCTGTCACTCTCT
>NW_027593352.1:2500-33901 GCF_964213995.1 Mustelus asterias
TGTGCGAGAGAGAGAGTGTGTGCGAGAGAGAGAGTGTGTGCGAGAGAGAGAGTGTGTGCGAGAGAGAGAGTGTGTGCGAGAGAGAGAGTGTGTGCGAGAGAGAGAGTGTGTGCGAGAGAGAGAGTGTGTGCGAGAGAGAGTGTGTGTGCGAGAGAGAGAGTGTGTGCGAGAGAGAGAGTGTGTGCGAGAGAGAGAGTGTGTGCGAGAGAGAGAGTGTGTGCGAGAGAGAGAGTGTGTGTGCGAGAGAAAGAGTGTGTGTGCGAGAGAGAGAGTGTGTGTGCGAGAGAGAGTGTGTGCGAGAGAGAGTGTGTGCGAGAGAGAGTGTGTGCGAGAGAGAGTGTGTGCGAGAGAGAGTGTGTGCGCGAGAGAGAGTGTGTGCGCGAGAGAGAGTGTGTGCGCGAGAGAGAGTGTGTGCGCGAGAGAGAGTGTGTGCGCGAGAGAGAGTGTGTGCGCGAGAGAGAGAGTGTGCGCGAGAGTGAGAGTGTGCGCGAGAGTGAGAGTGTGCGCGAGAGTGAGAGAGTGTGCGCGAGAGAGAGAGTGTGTGCGCGAGAGAGAGAGTGTGTGCGCGAGAGAGAGAGTGTGTGCGCGAGAGAGAGAGTGTGTGCGCGAGAGAGAGAGTGTGTGCGCGAGAGAGTGTGTGCGCGAGAGAGAGAGTGTGTGCGCGAGAGAGAGAGTGTGTGCGCGAGAGAGAAAGTGTGTGCGCGAGAGAGAGAGTGTGTGCGCGAGAGAGAGTGTGTGCGAGAGAGAGAGAGTGTGTGCGCAAGAGAGAGAGTGTGTGCGCGAGAGAGAGAGTGTGTGCGAGGGGGTGTGTATGTGTGAGAGAGTGTGTGCGAGTGTTTGTGTGTTGGAGATTCTGTTATTAGGGAGTTAAATACTCGGTTGTTCGTGAAGTCTATATTGATATATATTAATATATATAATTTATGTGGCTGGGAGGGTTATGATTGGAGTTCCAGGGATCACCGCAGCATGGGATCATTCCCAGTTCAGGATGATGTTATAAAGTTTATTGATTAGTGTTAGAAGTAGGCTTACATTAACACTGCAATGAAGTGATAATCCCCTAGTCGCCACGCTCCAGCACCTGTTCGGGAACACTGAGGGAGAATTTAGCACGGCCAATCCACCTAACCAGCACGTCTTTCAGACTGTGGGAGGAAACCGGAGCACCCGGAGGAAACCCACGCAGACACGGGGGGAATGTGCAGACTCCACACAGACAGTGACCCAAGCCGGGAATGGAACCCGGGTCCCTGGTACTGTGAGGGAGCAGTGAACCCGGGTCCCTGGCGCTGGGGGGCAGTGAACCCGGGTCCCTGGCGCTGGGGGGCAGTGAACCCGGGTCCCTGGCGCTGTGAGGGAGCAGTGAACCCGGGTCCCTGGCGCTGTGAGGCAGCAGTGAACCCGGGTCCCTGGCGCTGTGAGGGAGCAGTGAACCCGGGTCCCTGGCACTGGGAGGCAGTGAACCCAGGTCCCTGGCGCTGTGAGGCAGCAGTGAACCCGGGTCCCTGGCGCTGTGAGGCAGCAGTGAACCCGGGTCCCTGGCGCTGGGAGGCAGCAGTGAACCCGGGTCCCTGGCGCTGTGAGGGAGCAGTGAACCCGGGTCCCTGGCGCTGTGAGGGAGCAGTGAACCCGGGTCCCTGGCGCTGTGAGGCAGCAGTGAACCCGGGTCCCTGGCGCTGGGAGACAGCAGTGAACCCGGGTCCCTGGCGCTGTGAGGCAGCAGTGAACCCGGGTCCCTGGCGCTGGGGGGCAGCAGTGAACCCGGGTCCCTGGCGCTGTGAGGCAGCAGTGAACCCGGGTCCCTGGCACTGTGAGGGAGCAGTGAACCCGGGTCCCTGGCACTGTGAGGCAGCAGTGAACCCGGGTCCCTGGCACTGTGAGGCAGCAGTGAACCCGGGTCCCTGGCGCTGTGAGGCAGCAGTGAACCCGGGTCCCTGGCGCTGGGGGGCAGCAGTGAACCCGGGTCCCTGGCGCTGTGAGGGAGCAGTGAACCCGGGTCCCTGGCGCTGTGAGGCAGCAGTGAACCCGGGTCCCTGGCGCTGGGAGGGAGCAGTGAACCCGGGTCCCTGGCGCTGGGGGGCAGTGAACCCGGGTCCCTGGCGCTGTGAGGGAGCAGTGAACCCGGGTCCCTGACGCTGTGAGGGAGCAGTGAACCCGGGTCCCTGGCGCTGTGAGGGAGCAGTGAACCCGGGTCCCTGGCGCTGGGGGGCAGCAGTGAACCCGGGTCCCTGGCGCTGTGAGGGAGCAGTGAACCCGGGTCCCTGGCGCTGTGAGGGAGCAGTGAACCCGGGTCCCTGGGGCTGTGAGGCAGCAGTGAACCCGGGTCCCTGGCGCTGTGAGGGAGCAGTGAACCCGGGTCCCTGGCGCTGGGAGGGAGCAGTGAACCCGGGTCCCTGGCACTGTGAGGGAGCAGTGAACCCGGGTCCCTGGCGCTGTGAGGGAGCAGTGAACCCGGGTCCCTGGCACTGTGAGACAGCAGTGAACCCGGGTCCCTGGCGCTGTGAGGGAGCAGTGAACCCGGGTCCCTGGCACTGTGAGGCAGCAGTGAACCCGGGTCCCTGGCGCTGTGAGGGAGCAGTGAACCCGGGTCCCTGGCGCTGTGAGGGAGCAGTGAACCCGGGTCCCTGGCGCTGTGAGGGAGCAGTGAACCCGGGTCCCTGGCACTGTGAGGGAGCAGTGAACCCGGGTCCCTGGCGCTGTGAGGGAGCAGTGAACCCGGGTCCCTGGCACTGTGAGGGAGCAGTGAACCCGGGTCCCTGGCGCTGTGAGGCAGCAGTGAACCCGGGTCCCTGGCACTGTGAGGCAGCAGTGAACCCGGGTCCCTGGCGCTGTGAGACAGCAGTGAACCCGGGTCCCTGGCACTGTGAGGCAGCAGTGAACCCGGGTCCCTGGCGCTGTGATGTGCAGGATATTCTGGAGGGTCTGAAAATAGATAAATCCCCTGGTCCGGATGGGATTTATCCAAGGATTCTCTGGGAGGCAAGAGAAGTGATTGCAGAGCCTCTGGCTCTGATCTTCAGGTCGTCGTTGGCCTCTGGTATAGTACCAGAAGATTGGAGGTTAGCGAATGTTGTCCCATTGTTTAAGAAGGGGAACAGAGACTTCCCCGGGAATTATAGACCGGTGAGTCTCACTTCTGTTGTCGGCAAGATGTTGGAAAAAATTATAAGGGATAGGATTTATAGTTATTTGGAGAGTAATGAATTGATAGGTGATAGTCAGCATGGTTTTGTGGCAGGTAGGTCGTGCCTTACTAACCTTATTGAGTTTTTTGAGAAAGTGACCAAGGAGGTGGATGGGGGCAAGGCAGTGGACGTGGTATATATGGATTTTAGTAAGGCGTTTGATAAGGTTCACCATGGTAGGCTTCTGCAGAAAATGCAGATGTATGGGATTGGGGGTGATCTAGGAAATTGGATCAGGAATTGGCTAGCGGATAGGAAACAGAGGGTGGTGGTTGATAGTAAATATTCATCATGGAGTGCGGTTACAAGTGGTGTACCTCAGGGATCTGTTTTGGGGCCACTGCTGTTTGTAATATTTATTAATGATCTGGATGAGGGTATAGTTGGGTGGATTAGCAAATTTGCTGATGACACCAAAGTCGGTGGTGTGGTAGACAGTGAGGAAGGGTGTCGTAGTTTGCAGGAAGACTTAGACAGGTTGCAAAGTTGGGCCGAGAGGTGGCGGATGGAGTTTAATGCGGAGAAGTGTGAGGTAATTCACTTTGGTAGGAATAACAGATGTGTTGAGTATAGGGCTAACGGGAGGACTTTGAATAGTGTGGAGGAGCAGAGGGATCTAGGTGTATGTGTGCATAGATCCCTGAAAGTTGGGAATCAAGTAGATAAGGTTGTTAAGAAGGCATATGGTGTCTTGGCGTTTATTGGTAGGGGGATTGAATTTAGGAGTCGTAGCGTTATGTTGCAACTGTACACAACTCTGGTGCGGCCGCACTTGGAGTACTGTGTGCAGTTCTGGTCCCCACATTACAGGAAGGATGTGGAGGCTTTGGAGAGGGTGCAGAGGAGGTTTACCAGGATGTTGCCTGGTATGGAGGGGAGATCCTATGAGGAGAGGCTGAGGGATTTGGGATTGTTTTCGCTGGAAAGGCGGCGGCTAAGAGGGGATCTTATTGAAACATATAAGATGATTAGAGGTTTAGATAGGGTGGATAGTGATAGCCTTTTTCCTCTGATGGAGAAATCCAGCACGAGGGGGCATGGCTTTAAATTGAGGGGGGGTAGTTATAGAACCGATGTCAGGGGTAGGTTCTTTACCCAGAGGGTGGTGAGGGATTGGAATGCCCTGCCAGCATCAGTAGTAAATGCGCCTAGTTTGGGGGCGTTTAAGAGATCCGTAGATAGGTTCATGGACGAAAAGAAATTGGTTTAGGTTGGAGGGTCACAGTTTTTTTTTTAACTGGTCGGTGCAACATCGTGGGCCGAAGGGCCTGTTCTGCGCTGTAATGTTCTATGTTCTATGTTCTATGTGAGGCAGCAGTGAACCCGGGTCCCTGGCACTGTGAGGGAGCAGTGAACCCGGGTCCCTGGCGCTGTGAGGCAGCAGTGAACCCGGGTCCCTGGCGCTGTGAGGCAGCAGTGAACCCGGGTCCCTGGCACTGTGAGGGAGCAGTGAACCCGGGTCCCTGGCACTGGGAGGGAGCAGTGAACCCGGGTCCCTGGCGCTGGGGGGCAGCAGTGAACCCGGGTCCCTGGCACTGTGAGGGAGCAGTGAACCCGGGTCCCTGGCGCTGTGAAGCAGCAGTGAACCCGGGTCCCTGGCGCTGGGAGGCAGCAGTGAACCCGGGTCCCTGGCACTGGGAGGCAGTGAACCCGGGTCCCTGGGGCTGTGAGGCAGCAGTGAACCCGGGTCCCTGGCGCTGTGAGGCAGCAGTGAACCCGGGTCCCTGGCGCTGTGAGGCAGCAGTGAACCCGGGTCCCTGGCGCTGTGAGGGAGCAGTGAACCCGGGTCCCTGGCGCTGTGAGGCAGCAGTGAACCCGGGTCCCTGGCGCTGTGAGGCAGCAGTGAACCCGGGTCCCTGGCGCTGTGAGGGAGCAGTGAACCCGGGTCCCTGGCACTGTGAGGGAGCAGTGAACCCGGGTCCCTGGCGCTGTGAGGCAGCAGTGAACCCGGGTCCCTGGCGCTGTGAGGGAGCAGTGAACCCGGGTCCCTGGCGCTGTGAGGCAGCAGTGAACCCGGGTCCCTGGCACTGTGAGGGAGCAGTGAACCCGGGTCCCTGGCACTGGGAGGGAGCAGTGAACCCGGGTCCCTGGCGCTGGGGGGCAGCAGTGAACCCGGGTCCCTGGCACTGTGAGGGAGCAGTGAACCCGGGTCCCTGGCGCTGTGAAGCAGCAGTGAACCCGGGTCCCTGGCGCTGGGAGGCAGCAGTGAACCCGGGTCCCTGGCGCTGTGAGGGAGCAGTGAACCCGGGTCCCTGGCACTGTGAGGCAGCAGTGAACCCGGGTCCCTGGCGCTGTGAGGGAGCAGTGAACCCGGGTCCCTGGCGCTGTGAGGGAGCAGTGAACCCGGGTCCCTGGCGCTGTGAGGCAGCAGTGAACCCGGGTCCCTGGCGCTGTGAGGGAGCAGTGAACCCGGGTCCCTGGCGCTGTGAGGCAGCAGTGAACCCGGGTCCCTGGCGCTGTGAGGCAGCAGTGAACCCGGGTCCTGGCGCTGTGAGGCAGCAGTGAACCCGGGTCCCTGGCGCTGTGAGGGAGCAGTGAACCCGGGTCCCTGGCGCTGTGAGGCAGCAGTGAACCCGGGTCTCTGGCACTGTGAGGCAGCAGTGAACCCGGGTCCCTGGCGCTGTGAGGCAGCAGTGAACCCGGGTCTCTGGCACTGTGAAACAGCAGTGAACCCGGGTCCCTGGCGCTGTGAGGGAGCAGTGAACCCGGGTCCCTGGCGCTGTGAGGCAGCAGTGAACCCGGGTCCTGGCGCTGTGAGGCAGCAGTGAACCCGGGTCCCTGGCGCTGTGAGGGAGCAGTGAACCCGGGTCCCTGGCGCTGTGAGGGAACAGTGAACCCGGGTCCCTGGCGCTGCGAGGCAGCAGTGAACCCGGGTCCCTGGCACTGTGAGGCAGCAGTGAACCCGGGTCCCTGGCGCTGTGAGGCAGCAGTGAACCCGGGTCCCTGGCACTGTGAGGGAGCAGTGAACCCGGGTCCCTGGCACTGGGAGGGAGCAGTGAACCCGGGTCCCTGGCGCTGTGAGGGAGCAGTGAACCCGGGTCCCTGGCGCTGTGAGGGAGCAGTGAACCCGGGTCCCTGGCGCTGTGAAGCAGCAGTGAACCCGGGTCCCTGGCGCTGGGAGGCAGCAGTGAACCCGGGTCCCTGGCACTGTGAGGGAGCAGTGAACCCGGGTCCCTGGCACTGGGAGGGAGCAGTGAACCCGGGTCCCTGGCGCTGTGAGGGAGCAGTGAACCCGGGTCCCTGGCGCTGTGAGGGAGCAGTGAACCCGGGTCCCTGGCGCTGTGAAGCAGCAGTGAACCCGGGTCCCTGGCGCTGGGAGGCAGCAGTGAACCCGGGTCCCTGGCGCTGTGAGGGAGCAGTGAACCCGGGTCCCTGGCACTGTGAGGCAGCAGTGAACCCGGGTCCCTGGCGCTGTGAGGGAGCAGTGAACCCGGGTCCCTGGCGCTGTGAGGGAGCAGTGAACCCGGGTCCCTGGCGCTGTGAGGGAGCAGTGAACCCGGGTCCCTGGCGCTGTGAGGGAGCAGTGAACCCGGGTCCCTGGCGCTGTGAGGCAGCAGTGAACCCGGGTCCCTGGCGCTGTGAGGGAGCAGTGAACCCGGGTCCCTGGCGCTGTGAGGCAGCAGTGAACCCGGGTCCCTGGCGCTGTGAGGCAGCAGTGAACCCGGGTCCTGGCGCTGTGAGGCAGCAGTGAACCCGGGTCCCTGGCGCTGTGAGGGAGCAGTGAACCCGGGTCCCTGGCGCTGTGAGGCAGCAGTGAACCCGGGTCTCTGGCACTGTGAGGCAGCAGTGAACCCGGGTCCCTGGCGCTGAGAGGCAGCAGTGAACCCGGGTCCTGGCGCTGTGAGGCAGCAGTGAACCCGGGTCCCTGGCGCTGTGAGGGAGCAGTGAACCCGGGTCCCTGGCGCTGTGAGGGAGCAGTGAACCCGGGTCCCTGGCGCTGTGAGGGAGCAGTGAACCCGGGTCCCTGGCACTGTGAGGCAGCAGTGAACCCGGGTCCCTGGCGCTGTGAGGCAGCAGTGAACCCGGGTCCCTGGCGCTGTGAGGCAGCAGTGAACCCGGGTCCCTGGTGCTGTGAGGCAGCAGTGAACCCGGGTCCCTGGCGCTGTGAGGCAGCAGTGAACCCGGGTCCCTGGCGCTGTGAGGCAGCAGTGAACCCGGGTCCCTGGCGCTGTGAGGGAGCAGTGAACCCGGGTCCCTGGCGCTGTGAGGCAGCAGTGAACCCGGGTCCCTGGTGCTGTGAGGCAGCAGTGAACCCGGGTCTCTGGCACTGTGAGGCAGCAGTGAACCCGGGTCCCTGGCGCTGTGAGGGAGCAGTGAACCCGGGTCCCTGGTGCTGTGAGGGAGCAGTGAACCCGGGTCCCTGGCACTGTGAGGGAGCAGTGAACCCGGGTCCCTGGCACTGTGAGGCAGCAGTGAACCCGGGTCCCTGGCACTGTGAGGGAGCAGTGAACCCGGGTCCCTGGCGCTGTGAGGCAGCAGTGAACCCGGGTCCCTGGCACTGTGAGGGAGCAGTGAACCCGGGTCCCTGGCGCTGTGAGGGAGCAGTGAACCCGGGTCCCTGGCACTGTGAGGGAGCAGTGAACCCGGGTCCCTGGCGCTGTGAGGGAGCAGTGAACCCGGGTCCCTGGCGCTGTGAGGGAGCAGTGAACCCGGGTCCCTGGCGCTGTGAGGGAGCAGTGAACCCGGGTCCCTGGCGCTGTGAGGCAGCAGTGAACCCGGGTCCCTGGCGCTGTGAGGGAGCAGTGAACCCGGGTCCCTGGCGCTGTGAGGCAGCAGTGAACCCGGGTCCCTGGCGCTGTGAGGGAGCAGTGAACCCGGGTCCCTGGCACTGTGAGGGAGCAGTGAACCCGGGTCCCTGGCACTGTGAGGCAGCAGTGAACCCGGGTCCCTGGCGCTGTGAGGCAGCAGTGAACCCGGGTCCCTGGCGCTGTGAGGGAGCAGTGAACCCGGGTCCCTGGCGCTGTGAGGCAGCAGTGAACCCGGGTCCCTGGCGCTGTGAGGGAGCAGTGAACCCGGGTCCCTGGCACTGTGAGGGAGCAGTGAACCCGGGTCCCTGGCGCTGTGAGGGAGCAGTG
Organism: Mustelus asterias; assembly: GCF_964213995.1. NCBI lineage: Eukaryota > Metazoa > Chordata > Chondrichthyes > Carcharhiniformes > Triakidae > Mustelus > Mustelus asterias. Next base: position 10,764 of record NW_027593352.1, read on the forward strand.
AACCCGGGTCCCTGGCGCTGTGAGGGAGCAGTGACGCCGGGTCCCTGGCACTGTGAGGCAGCAGTGAACCCGGGTCCCTGGCGCTGGGAGGCAGCAGTGAACCCGGGTCCCTGGCGCTGTGAGGCAGCAGTGAACCCGGGTCCCTGGCGCTGTGAGGGAGCAGTGAACCCGGGTCCCTGGCGCTGTGAGGCAGCAGTGAACCCGGGTCCCTGGCGCTGTGAGGCAGCAGGAGGGCAGAATGAGAGGGTGAGGGAGTGAGCTGGGGGGTTGTGTCTGGGTGATGTTATGGGAGACAGGCTGAGGGAGAGGTTAGCTCCGAGACGGTGAGTAATGTTTGGAGTATTTGCACGGGTTAACCTTCTGAGGGCTGAGATGTGAGGTAGAGAGAGCAGAGGGGTTTGTTCTGGGCTGGAGTTAAGGAGCAGACAAGCCTGGGAGAAACATTTACTCAGACTATCAGTGTCTGTGAGCCTGTACACACAATTAGCACAAGATGTTGACGAAGCCTCCAGGAGATGATAAGAATCCGGAATGTTCCGCAGTCCTTCCTGTGAAGACTCCTGTCTGGGTGTGGGCTGCATTTATCAGAACTCAGCTGTTCCATCCTGACTGACTGGGAGACCAGGACACTGCAGCTCACAGTGGCATGGCGCACAGTGCGATCCCATTCCCGCTGGACTGTGTGAGCTCCAGGGTGAAACCCCAGCCTTTAGCCAGATTACTGCGCTGATTAATGGGAATCTGCAAAAACAGACGGCTGATAAACCTGTCACTGGGAGCAGCCCAGCATCACAGACCGTGTAAATAGTTCCTTATAGACCGGGGGAGCCAGAATACAAAAACGCAGACTGTTATCACCTAGGAACACTGTAACATAGGAACACTGTAACAGAGGAACACTGTAACAGAGGAACACTGTAACATAGGAACACTGTAACATAGGAACACTGTAACATAGGAACACTGTAACATAGGAACACTGTAACATAGGAACAGTGTAACATAGGGACATTGTAACGTAGAAACACTGTAACATAGGAACATTGTAACATAGCAACACTGTAACATAGGAACACTGTAACATAGGAACACTGTAACATAGGAACAGTGTAACATAGGGACATTGTAACATAGGGACATTGTAACATAGGAACACTGTAACATAGCAACACTGTAACATAGGAACACTGTAACATAGGAACACTGTAACAGAGGAACAGTGTAACATAGGGACATTGTAACATAGGGACATTGTAACATAGGAACACTGTAACATAGGAACACTGTAACATAGGAACATTGTAACATAGGAACATTGTAACATAGCAACGCTGTAACATAGGAACACTGTAACATAGGAACAGTGTAACATAGCAACACTGTAACATAGCAACGCTGTAACATAGGAACAGTGTAACATAGGAACAGTGTAACATAGCAACATTGTAACCCAGGAACAGTGTAACATAGGAACAGTGTAACATAGCAACATTGTAACATAGGAACAGTGTAACATAGGAACAGTGTAACATAGGAACATTGTAACATAGGAACATTGTAACATAGGAACATTGTAACATAGGAACACTGTAACATAGGAACAGTGTAACATAGGAACATTGTAACATAGGAACATTGTAACATAGGAACACTGTAACATAGGAACATTGTAACATAGGAACACTGTAACATAGGAACACTGTAACATAGGAACAGTGTAACATAGCAACATTGTAACATAGGAACAGTGTAACATAGGAACACTGTAACATAGGAACATTGTAACATAGGAACACGAAACATAGGAACAGTGTAAGGTAGGGACTCTGTAACATAGGAACAGTGTAACGTAGAAACACTAACATAGGAACATTGTAACATAGGAACATTGTAACATAGGAACATTGTAACATGGGAACACTGTAACATGGGAACATGGTAACATAGGAACACTAACATAGCAACACTGTAACATAGGAAAATTGTAACGTAGAAACACTAACATAGGAACACTGTAACATAGGAATACTGTAACAGAGGAACACTGTAACATAGGAACATTGTAACGTAGAAACACTAACATAGCAACATTGTAACATAGGAACACTGTAACATAGGAACATTGTAACATAGGAACACGAAACATAGGAACAGTGTAACGTAGAAACACTAACATAGGAACACTGTAACATAGGAATACTGTAACAGAGGGAACACTGTAACATAGGAACATTGTAACGTAGAAACACTGTAACATAGGAACACTGTAACATCGGAACACTGTAACATAGGAACACTAACATAGGAACACTGTAACATAGGAACACTGTAACATAGGAACACTGTAACATAAGAACATTGTAACATAGGAACACTGTAACATAGCAACATTGTATCATAGGAACACTGTAACATAGGAACATTGTAACATAAGACCATTGTAACATAGGAACACTGTAACATAGGAACACTGTAACACAGCAACATTGTAACATAGGAACATTGTAACATGGGAACATTGTAACATAGGAACACTAACATAGCAACAATGTAACATAGGAACAGAGTAACATAGGAACAGAGTAACATAGGAACAGAGTAACATAGGAACACTGTAATATAGGAACATTGTAATATAGGAACATTGTAATATAGGAACATTGTAACATAGGAACACTGTAACATAAGAACACTGTAACATAGGAACATTGTAACATGGGAACATTGTGACATAGGAACACGAAACATAGGAACAGTGTAACGTAGAAACACTAACATAGGAACACTGTAACATAGGAACAGTGTAACAGAGGAACACTGTAACATAGGAACATTGTAATGTAGAAACACTGTAACATAGGAACACTGTAACATAGGAACACTGTAACATAGGAACATTGTAACATAGGAACATTGTAACATAGGAACACTGTAACATAGGAACACTGTAACATAGGAACACTGTAACATGGGAACACTGTAACTTAGGAACACTGTAACATAGGAACACTGTAACATAGGAACACTGTAAAATAGGAACACTGTAAACTAGGAACACTGTAACATAGGAACATTGTAACATAGGAACATTGTAACATAGGAACATTGTAACATTAGAACATTGTAACATAGGAACACTGTAACAGAGGAACACTGTAACATAGGAACATTGTAACATAGCAACACTAACATAGGAACACTGTAACATAGGGACATTGTAACATGGGAACATTGTAACATAGGAACATTGTAACATGGGAACATTGTAACATGGGAACATTGTAACATAGGAACACTGTAACATAGGAACACTGTAACATAGGAACATTGAACATGGGAACACTGTAACATAGGAACACTGTAACATAGGAACACTGTAACATGGGAACACTGTAACTTAGGAACACTGTAACATAGGAACATTGTAACATAGGAACACTGTAACTTAGGAACACTGTAACATAGGAACACTGTAACATAGGAACACTGTAAAATAGGAACACTGTAACTTAGGAACACTGTAACATAGGAACATTGTAACATAGGAACATTGTAACATAGGAACATTGTAACATTAGAACATTGTAACAGAGGAACACTGTAACATAGGAACACTGTAACATAGGAACATTGTAACATAGGAACATTGTAACATAGGAACACTGTAACATAAGAACACTGTAACATAGGAACATTGTAACATGCGAACATTGTGACATAGGAACACGAAACATAGGAACAGTGTAACGCAGAAACACTAACATAGGAACACTGTAACATAGGAACACTGTAACATAGGAACACTGTAACATAGGAACACTGTAACAGGAACACTGTAACATAGGAACATTGTAACATAGGAACACTGTAACATAGTAACATAGTAACATAAGAACACTAACATAGGAACACTGTAACATCGGAACACTGTAACATAAGACCATTGTAACATAGGAACATTGTAACATAGTAACATAGGAACACTAACAAAGGAAAACTGTAACATAGGAACACTGTAACAGAGGAACACTGTAACATAGGAACATTGTAATGTAGAAACACTAACATAGGAACACTAACATAGGAACACTGTAATATAGGAACATTGTAACATAGGAACACTGTAACATAGGAACATTGTAACATAGGAACACTGTAACATAAGACCATTGTAACATAAGAACATTGTAACATAGGAACACTGTAACATAGGAACACTGTAACATAGAAACAATGTAACATAGGAACTCTGTAACATAGCAACATTGTAACACAGGAACATTGTAACATAGCAACAATGTAACATAGGAACAGAGTAACATAGGAACACTGTAACATAGGAACACTAACATAGGAACATTGTAACATGGGAATGTTGTAACATAGGAACATTGTAACATAGGAACACTGTAACATAGGAACAATGTAACATAGGAACATTGTAATATAGGAACATTGTAACATAGGAACATTGTAACATGGGAACAATGTAACATAGGAACAGAGTAACATAGGAACATTGTAACATAGGAACACTGTAACATAGGAACAATGTAACATAGGAACAGAGAAACATAGAAACACTGTAACATAGGAACATTGTAGCATAGGAACACTGTAACATAGGAACACTGTAACATAGGAACATTGTAACATGGGAACATTGTAACATAGGAACACTGTAACATAGCAACATTGTAACATGGGAACATTGTAACATAGGAACAGTGTAACATAGCAACACCGTAACATAGCAACACTGTAACATAGGAACACTGTAACATAGGAACATTGTAACATGGGAACATTGTAACATGGGAACATTGTAACATAGGAACAGTGTAACATAGGAACATTGTAACATGGGAACATTGCAACATAGGAACACTAACATAGGAATACTAACATAGGAACATTGTAACATAGCAACACTGTAACATAGGAACACTGTAACATAGGGACATTGTAACATGGGAACATTGTAACATAGGAACACTGTAACATAGGGACATTGTAACATGGGAACACTAACATAGGAACACTAACATAGGAACATTGTAACATAGGAACATTGTAACATAGGAACACTGTAACATAGGAACACTAACATGGGAACACTGTAACATAGGAACACTGTAACATAGGAACACTGTAACATAGGAACACTGTAACATGGGAACACGGTAACATGGGAACACTGTAACATGGGAACACTGTAACTTAGGAACACTGTAACATAGGAACATTGTAATATAGGAACACTGTAACTTAGGAACACTGTAACATAGGAACACTGTAACATAGGAACATTGTAACATAGGAACACTGTAAAATAGGAACACTGTAACCTAGGAACACTGTAACATAGGAACATTGTAACATAGGAACATTGTAACATTAGAACATTGTAACATAGGAACACTGTAACAGAGGAACACTGTAACATAGGAACATTGTAACATAGGAACACTGTAACATAGGAACGCTAACATAAGAACTTTGTAACATAGGAACACTGTAACATAGGAACGCTGTAACATAGGAACACTGTAACGTAACACTGTAACATACGAACATTGTAACATAGGAACACTGTAACATAGGAACACTGTAACATAGGAACACTGTAACATAGGAACACTGTAACATAGGAACACTGTAACATAGGAGCACTGTAACATTGTAACATATGAACACTGTAACATAGGAACACTGTAACATAGTAACACTAACATAGGAACACTGTAACATAGGAACACTGTATCATAGGAACACTGTAACATGGGAACACGGTAACATGGGAACACTGTAACATGGGAACACTGTAACTTAGGAACACTAACATAGGAACATTGTAATATAGGAACACTGTAACTTAGGAACACTGTAACATAGGAACACTGTAACATAGGAACATTGCAACATAGGAACACTGTAAAATAGGAACACTGTAACTTAGGAACACTGTAACATAGGAACATTGTAACATAGGAACATTGTAACATTAGAACATTGTAACATAGGAACACTGTAACAGAGGAACACTGTAACATAGGAACATTGTAACATAGGAACACTGTAACATAGGAACGCTAACATAAGAACTTTGTAACATAGGAACACTGTAACATAGGAACGCTGTAACATAGGAACACTGTAACGTAACACTGTAACATACGAACATTGTAACATAGGAACATTGTAACATAGGAACACTGTAACATAGGAACACTGTAACATAGGAACACTGTAACATAGGAACACTAACATAGGAGCACTGTAACATTGTAACATATGAACACTGTAACATAGGAACACTGTAACATAGTAACACTAACATAGGAACACTGTAACATAGGAACACTGTAACATAGGAACACTGTAACATGGGAACACGGTAACATGGGAACACTGTAACATGGGAACACTGTAACTTAGGAACACTGTAACATAGGAACATTGTAATATAGGAACACTGTAACTTAGGAACACTGTAACATAGGAACACTGTAACATAGGAACATTGTAACATAGGAACACTGTAAAATAGGAACACTGTAACTTAGGAACACTGTAACATAGGAACATTGTAACATAGCAACATTGTAACATTAGAACATTGTAACATAGGAACACTGTAACAGAGGAACACTGTAACATAGGAACATTGTAACATAGGAACACTGTAACATAGGAACGCTAACATAAGAACTTTGTAACATAGGAACACTGTAACATAGGAACGCTGTAACATAGGAACACTGTAACGTAACACTGTAACATACGAACATTGTAACATAGGAACATTGTAACATAGGAACACTGTAACATAGGAACACTGTAACATAGGAGCACTGTAACATTGTAACATATGAACACTGTAACATAGGAACACTGTAACATAGTAACACTAACATAGGAACACTGTAACATAGGAACACTGTAACATAGTAACATTGTAACATAGGAACACTGTAACATAGGAAATCTGTAACATAGTAACATTTTAACATAGGAACACTGTAACATAGGAACACTAACATAGGAACACGTAACATAGGAACACTGTAACATAGGAACACTGTAACATAGGAACACTGTAACATAGGAACACTGTAACATAGTAACATTGTAACATAGGAACACTGTAACATAGGAAATCTGTAACATAGTAACATTTTAACATAGGAACACTGTAACATAGGAACACTAACATAGGAACACGTAACATAGGAACACTGTAACATAGGAACATTGTAACATAGGAACACTGTAACATAGTAACATTGTAACATAGGAACACTGTAACATAGGAAATCTGTAACATAGTAACATTTTAACATAGGAACACTGTAACATAGGAACACTAACATAGGAACACGTAACATAGGAACACTGTAACATAGGAACATTGTAACATAGGAACACTGTAACATAGTAACATTGTAACATAGGAACACTGTAACATAGGAACACTGTAACATAGGAACACTGTAACATAGGAACATTGTAACATAGGAACACTGTAACATAGTAACATTGTAACATAGGAACACTGTAACATAGGAAATCTGTAACATAGTAACATTTTAACATAGGAACACTGTAACATAGGAACACTAACATAGGAACACGTAACATAGGAACACTGTAACATAGGAACATTGTAACATAGGAACACTGTAACATAGTAACATTGTAACATAGGAACACTGTAACATAGGAAATCTGTAACATAGTAACATTTTAACATAGGAACACTGTAACATAGGAACACTAACATAGGAACACGTAACATAGGAACACTGTAACATAGGAACATTGTAACATAGGAACACTGTAACATAGGAACATTGTAACATAGGAACACTGTAACATAGGAACATTGTAACATAGGAACACTGTAACATAGGAACATTGTAACATAGGAACACTGTTGATAGCCGCATTCACCGGGTTTATACAATACCCGGTGGGTAACTCTCTCGTCTCTGTTATTCACTGTATGCTGTATACAGATGGATTCACTAGATCGAGACAGGATTGTGAGTGTGAGCGCGAGTGCATTCCAGCCTGTACCCCCTCCCCTCCCCCAATCCGAAATAGCATCGTAACCTCTCGATGTCTCACCCTGACAGAGTATCACAGCTGAGACCCCAGCAACAGGCAACAGGAGGGGAGCAAGGAGCTGGTGCCAGGATGTGGACGCTCTGGGTGACACTGGGACTTGTCGCTGGCAGCATTGTGGGTGTGAGCGGTCAGCGGGCACGAGGAGGGTGAGTGAGTGAGGGTGACAAACTCATCAATACATCCGCGCTGAACCCGGCCCAATCTCAACTCACAGCGTGAGGTGTAACAGTTACAGGGTGAGGTGTAACAGTTACAGGGTGAGGTGTAACAGTTACAGGGTGAGGTGTAACAGTTACAGGGTGAGGTGTAACAGTTACAGGGTGAGGTGTAACAGTTACAGGGTGAGGTGTAACAGTTACAGGGTGAGGTGTAACAGTTACAGGGTGAGGTGTAACAGTTACAGGGTGAGGTGTAACAGTTACAGGGTGAGGTGTAACAGTTACAGGGTGAGGTGTAACAGTTACAGGGTGAGGTGTAACAGTTACTGAGTCAGTGTAATGGTTACAGGGTGAGGTGTAACAGTTACAGGGTGAGGTGTAACAGTTACAGGGTGAGGTGTAACAGTTACAGGGTGAGGTGTAACAGTTACAGGGTCAGTGTAACAGTTACAGGGTGAGGTGTAACAGTTACAGGGTGAGGTGTAACAGTTACAGGGTGAGGTGTAACAGTTACAGGGTGAGGTGTAACAGTTACAGGGTCAGTGTAACAGTTACAGGTTGAGGTGTAACAGTTACAGGGTGAGGTGTAACAGTTACAGGGTGAGGTGTAACAGTTACAGGGTGAGGTGTAACAGTTACAGGGTCAGTGTAACAGTTACAGGGTGAGGTGTAACAGTTACAGGGTGAGGTGTAACAGTTACAGGGTGAGGTGTAACAGTTACAGGGTGAGGTGTAACAGTTACAGGGTGAGGTGTAACAGTTACAGGGTGAGGTGTAACAGTTACAGGGTCAGTGTAACAGTTACAGGGTGAGGTGTAACAGTTACAGGGTGAGGTGTAACAGTTACTGAGTCAGTGTAATGGTTACAGGGTCAGTGTAACAGTTACAGGGTGAGGTGTAACAGTTACAGGCTGAGGTGTAACAGTTACAGGGTGAGGTGTAACAGTTACAGGGTGAGGTGTAACAGTTACAGGGTGAGGTGTAACAGTTACAGGGTGAGGTGTAACAGTTACAGGGTGAGGTGTAACAGTTACAGGGTGAGGTGTAACAGTTACTGAGTCAGTGTAATGGTTACAGGGTCAGTGTAACAGTTACAGGGTGAGGTGTAACAGTTACAGGATGAGGTGTAACAGTTACAGGGTGAGGTGTAACAGTTACAGGGTGAGGTGTAACAGTTACAGGGTGAGGTGTAACAGTTACAGGGTGAGGTGTAACAGTTACAGGGTGAGGTGTAACAGTTACAGGGTGAGGTGTAACAGTTACAGGGTCAGTGTAACAGTTACAGGATGAGGTGTAACAGTTACAGGGTGAGGTGTAACAGTTACAGGGTGAGGTGTAACAGTTACAGGGTGAGGTGTAACAGTTACAGGGTGAGGTGTAACAGTTACAGGGTGAGGTGTAACAGTTACAGGGTGAGGTGTAACAGTTACAGGGTGAGGTGTAACAGTTACTGGGTCAGTGTAACGGTTACAGGGTCAGTGTAATGGTTACAGGGTGAGGTGTAACAGTTACAGGGTGAGGTGTAACAGTTACAGGGTGAGGTGTAACAGTTACAGGGTGAGGTGTAACAGTTACAGGGTGAGGTGTAACAGTTACAGGGTGAGGTGTAACAGTTACTGAGTCAGTGTAATGGTTACAGGGTGAGGTGTAACAGTTACAGGGTGAGGTGTAACAGTTACTGAGTCAGTGTAATGATTACAGGGTGAGGTGTAACAGTTACAGGGTGAGGTGTAACAGTTACTGGGTCAGTGTAACAGTTACAGGGTCAGTGTAATGGTTACAGGGTGAGGTGTAACAGTTACAGGGTGAGGTGTAACGGTTACAGGGTGAGGTGTAACAGTTACAGGGTGAGGTGTAACAGTTACAGGGTGAGGTGTAACAGTTACAGGGTGAGGTGTAACAGTTACAGGGTGAGGTGTAACAGTTACAGGGTGAGGTGTAACAGTTACAGGGTGAGGTGTAACGGTTACAGGGTGAGGTGTAACGGTTACAGGGTGAGGTGTAACAGTTACAGGGTGAGGTGTAACAGTTACTGAGTCCGCACTTTGGGACTGTGCTATCGCTGTATGAAGAAGGCTGTCTTGAAGATGCGCCACATGACAGATCAGTGACGGGGAACCAAAATCTTCGTCAAAGCAGTCAGTTCCAAAGAGTGTTTTATAGCGAGAGAGCGAATGAGACAGAGACAGAGAGGTTCCGGGAGGAAATTCCGGAGCTCAGGGCACAGACACGACTGCCACAGGCGGAGCGATGGGAATTGGGAATGCTGGAATCTCGGAGAAATCTGTCTGCGAGGTTCTTCCCTGAGCCTCTGTGGGCAGGTAGTCACGGCCAGAGATTGTCCAGTTCGGGGGCACTGTTTTATATCACCCCGGGGGTGTGGGCATCGATGGGTAAGCTCGGCATTTGGTACCCACCACTAATTATCCCTCGAGAAGATGGCAGCGCAGGTGGAATGGGAAGGGATCTCTGTGTGGTTGTTGAATAATTATTTGGTGACGGATTGTGTGGGACAGTGTTAAATATTGATTCCGATTTGATTTGATTTGATTTATTATCGTCACATGTATCGGGATACAATGAAAAGTAGAACATACAACACAGAACATAGAACAGTACAGCACAGAACAGGCCCTTCGGCCCACGATGTTGTGCCGAGCTTTATCTGAAACCAAGATCAAGCTATCCCACTCCCTATCATCCTGGTGTGCTCCATGTGCCTATCCAATAACCGCTTAAATGTTCCTAAAGTGTCTGACTCCACTATCACTGCAGGCAGTCCATTCCACACCCCAACCACTCTCTGTGTAAAGAACCTACCTCTGATATCCTTCCTATATCTCCCACCATGAACCCTATAGTTATGCCCCCTTGTAATAGCTCCATCCACCCGAGGAAATAGTCTTTGAACGTTCACTCTATCTATCCCCTTCATCATTTTATAAACCTCTATTAAGTCTCCCCTCAGCCTCCTCCGCTCCAGAGAGAACAACCCTAGCTCCCTCAACCTTACCTCATAAGACCTACCCTCCAAACCAGGCAGCATCCTGGTAAATCTCCTCTGCACTCTTTCCAGCGCTTCCACATCCTTCTTATAGTGAGGTGACCAGAACTGCACACAATATTCCAAATGTGGTCTCACCAAGGTCCTGTACAGTTGCAGCATAACCCCACGGCTCTTAAACTCCAACCCCCAGTTAATAAAAGCTAACACACTCTCGGCCTTCTTCACAGCTCTATCCACTTGAGTGGCAACCTTTAGAGATCTGTGGATATGGACCCCAAGATCTCTCTGTTCCTCCACAGTCTTCAGAACCCTACCTTTGACCCTGTAATCCACATTTAAATTAGTCCTACCAAAATGAATCACCTCACATTTATCAGGGTTAAACTCCATTTGCCATTTTTCAGCCCAGCTTTGCATCCTATCTATGTCTCTTTGCAGCCTACAACAGCCCTCCACCTCATCCACTACTCCACCAATCTTGGTGTCATCCGCAAATTTACTGATCCACCCTTCAGCCCCCTCCTCCAAGTCATTCATAAAAATCACAAAGAGCAGAGGACAAAGCACTGATTCCTGTGGCACTCCGCTAGCAACCTGCCTCCAGTCCAAAAATTTTCCATCCACCACCACCCTCTGTCTTTGATCAGATAGCCAGTTACCTATCCAATCTGCCAACTTTCCCTCTATCCCACACCTCCTTACTTTCATCATAAGCCGACCATGGGGGACCTTATCAAACGCCTTACTAAAATCCATGTATATGACATCAACTGCCCTACCTTCATCAACACACTTAGTTACCTCCTCAAAAAATTCTATCAATTTGTGAGGCACGACTTGCCCTTCACAAATCCGTGCTGATTATCCTGGATTAATCCGCATCTTTCTAAATGGTCGTAAATCCCATCCCTAAGGACCTTTTCCATCAATTTACCAACCACCGAAGTAAGACTAACCGGTCTATAATTACCAGGGTCATTTCTATTCCCTTTCTTAAACAGAGGAACAACATTCGCCACTCCCCAGTCCTCTGGCACCATCCCCGTGGACAGTGAGGACCCAAAGATCAAAGCCAAAGGCTCTGCAACCTCATCCCTTGCCTCCCAAAGAATCCTAGGATATATTTCATCAGGCCCAGGGGACTTATCGACCTTCAGTTTATTCAAAACTGCCAGTACATCCTCCCTCCGAACAACTATTTCCTCCAGCCTATTAGCCTGTAACACCTTCTCTTCCTCAAAAACATGGCCCCTCTCCTTGGTGAACACTGACGAAAAGTATTCATTCATCACCTCGCCTATCTCTACTGATTCCATACACAAGTTCCCACTACTGTCCTTGACCGGCCCTAACCTCACCCTGGTCATTCTTTTATTCCTCACATAAGAGTAAAAAGCCTTGGGGTTTTCCTTGATCCGACCCGCCAAGGACTTCTCATGTCCCCTCCTAGCTCTCCTAAGCCCCTTTTTCAGCTCGTTCCTTGCTAACTTGTAACCCTCAATCGAGCCATCTGAACCTTGTTTCCTCATCCCTACATAAGCTTCCCTCTTCCTTTTCACAAGACATTCCACCTCTTTCGTGAACCATGGTTCCCTCACTCGGCCATTTCCTCCCTGCCTGACAGGGACATACCTATCAAGGACACCCAGTATTTGTTCCTTGAAAAAGTTCCACTTTTCATTAGTTCCTTTCCCTGACAGTTTCTGTTCCCATCTTATGCCCCCTAATTCTTGCCTAATCGCATCATAATTACCTCTCCCCCAATTGCAAACCTTGCCCTGCCGTACAGCCCTATCCCTCTCCATTGCAATAACAAAAGACACCGAACTGTGGTCACTATCTCCAAAGTGCTCTCCCACAACCAAATCTAACACTTGGCCCGGTTCATTTCCCAGTACCAAATCCAATGTGGCCTCACCTCTTGTCGGCCTATCCACATATTGTGTCAGGAAACCCTCCTGCACACACTGCACAAAAAGTGCCCCATCCGAACTATTTGACCTACGAAGGTTCCAATCAATATTTGGAAAGTTAAAGTCCCCCATGACAACTACCCTGTGACCCCCACACATATCCATAATCTGCTTAGCAATTTCTTCCTCCACATCTCTATTACTATTTGGGGGCCTATAGTAAACTCCTAGCAACGTGACCGCTCCTTTCCTATTTCTAACTTCAGCCCATATTACCTCAGTGTGCAGATCCCCCACGAAGTGCCTTTCCGCAGCCGTTAAACTATCCTTGATTAACAATGCCACTCCTCCACCTCTTTTACCAGCTTCCCTACACTTACTGAAACATCTATACCCCGGAACGTCCAACCATTCCTGTCCTTGTTCTTGTGCGCTATACAGACAAAGCATACCGTTCATAGAGAAGGAAAGGAGAGAGTGCAGAATGTATTGTTACAGTCATAGCTAGGGTGTAGAGAAAGATCAACTTAATGCGAGGTAGGTCCATTCAAAAGTCTGACAGCAGCAGGGAAGAAGCTGTTCTTGAGTCGGTCGGTACGTGACCTCAGACTTTTGTATCTTTTTCCCCGACAGAAGAAGGTGGAAGAGAGAATGCCCGGGGTGCGTGGGGTCCTTAATTATGCGGCTGCTTTTCCGAGGCAGTGGGAAGTGTAGACAGAGTCAGTGGATGGGAGGCTGGTTTGTGTGATGGATTGGGCTACATTCACGACCTTTTGTAGTTTCTTGCGGTCTTGGGCAGAGCAGGAGCCCCAGACCAAGCTGTGATACAACCAGAAAGAATGCTTTCTATGGTGTATCGGTAAAAAAACCTACACGAGGCCCCAGTTTTGGTTGAGCCATTCTCTCCCCAGCAACCCTCCCATCCCCACCCCACATCCCCCCATCCCCCACCTCACCTCCCCCCATCCCCTCCCCCCATCCTCTCCCCTCACCCCAGCCACCACTGTCGGAGCCCCACCTTGCCCTGTGCTTCCAGGACCCTACCAAATCACCGGGCACTCTCTCCACCGTGACCCCTGAACCCTGACCCCACGCCATTCCCAGATTCCCCAGCACAAGCACTGACCTCCCCTATCTGTCTCTATTCCTCTGTGCAGACGCCGTGTCTGCTCCAGGCAGACCCTGCTGGTCCCGTTGGTTTACACTGAATCCTTCATCCAGCCTGTCTATCAACCGTACATCACCCTGTGCGAGGGCTACCGGACCTGCAGCACCTACAGGTGAGAGGGGCGGCTGATAATGGGGGGCGGGGGGGGGCGAGTGGGGGGGCGGGTGTGAAACTGAACCCCTAAAATCACATATCCCGGAAAATGGAGGAGAAAGACACACATGATAACATAGAAACACCTGCTTCAGATCCTAGCCAGTGGTGAAGCCACACTACAGCTCTCGCTGCGCTCCTAGTGAAATGGTGCAATGTGGGAAACATAACTGTTGGTACACAGCAAGATCCCACCACCAGCGACCAATCTGCAATTTTCCACAGGTATGGATTGGAAGATTAGGGTGGGGCAAAGAGTTGAGGGGGCGGTCCTTCACTCATCTAGAAATGCTGTGACAGGAGCTTTTCTATTCGCCTGAGATGTATCTCCCTCAGCACTGACCCTCTGACAGTGCGGCACTCCCTCAGTACTGACCCTCTGACAGTGCGGCACTCCCTCAGTACTGACCCTCTGACAGTGCGGCACTCCCTCAGTACTGACCCTCTGACAGTGCGGCACTCCCTCAGTACTGACCCTCTGACCGTGCGGCGCTCCCTCAGTACTGACCCTCTGACAGTGCGGCACTCCCTCAGCACTGACCCTCTGACAGTGCGGCACTCCCTCAGCACTGACCCTCTGACAGTGCGGCACTCCCTCAGTACTGACCCTCTGACAGTGCGGCACTCCCTCAGCACTGACCCTCTGACAGTGCGGCACTCCCTCAGCACTGACCCTCTGACAGTGCGGCACTCCCTCAGCACTGACCCTCTGACAGTGCGGCACTCCCTCAGCACTGACCCTCTGACAGTGCGGCACTCCCTCAGCACTGACCCTCTGACAGTGCGGCACTCCCTCAGTACTGACCCTCTGACAGTGCGGCACTCCCTCAGTACTGACACTCTGACAGTGCGGCACTCCCTCAGTACTGACCCTCTGACAGTGCGGCACTCCCTCAGCACTGACCCTCTGACAGTGCAGCACCCCCTCAGAACTGACCCTCTGACAGTGCAGCACTCCCTCAGCACTGACCCTCTGACAGTGCGGCACTCCCTCAGTACTGACCCTCTGACAGTGCGGCACTCCCTCAGCACGGACCCTCTGACAGTGCGGCACTCCCTCAGTACTGACCCTCTGACAGTGCGGCACTCCCTCAGTACTGACCCTCTGACAGTGCGTCCCTTCCTCAGTACTGACCCTCTGACAGTGCGGCGCTCCCTCAGTACTGACCCTCTGACAGTGCGGCACTCCCTCAGTACTGACCCTCTGACAGTGCGGCACTCCCTCAGTACTGACCCTCTGACAGTGCGGCACTCCCTCAGTACTGACCCTCTGACAGTGCGGCACTCCCTCAGCACTGAACCTCTGACAGTGCGGCACTCCCTCAGCACTGACCCTCTGACAGTGCGGCACTCCCTCAGCACTGACCCTCTGACAGTGCGGCACTCCCTCAGCACTGACCCTCTGACAGTGCGGCACTCCCTCAGTACTGACCCTCTGACAGTGCGTCCCTTCCTCAGCACTGACCCTCTGACAGTGCGGCACTCCCTCCGCATTGACCCTCTGACAGTGCGGCACTCCCTCAGTACTGACCCTCTGACAGTGCGGCACTCCCTCAGTACTGACCCTCTGACAGTGCGGCACTCCCTCAGTACTGACCCTCTGACAGTGCGGCACTCCGTCAGTACTGACCCGCTGACAGTGCGGCACTCCCTCAGTACTGACCCTCTGACAGTGCGGCACTCTCTCAGTACTGACCCTCTGACAGTGCGGCACTCCCTCAGCACTGACCCTCTGACAGTGCGTCACTCCCTCAGTACTGACCCTCTGACAGTGCGGCACACCCTCAGCACTGACCCTCTGACAGTGCGGCACTCCCTCAGCACTGACCCTCTGACAGTGCGTCACTCCCTCAGTACTGACCCTCTGACACTGCAGCACTCCCTCAGTACTGACCCTCTGACAGTGCGTCACTCCCTCAGTACTGACCCTCTGACACTGCAGCACTCCCTCAGCACTGACCCTCTGACAGTGCGTCACTCCCTCAGCACTGACCCTCTGACAGTGCGGCACTCCCTCAGCACTGACCCTCTGACAGTGCGGCACTCCCTCAGCACTGACCCTCTGACAGTGCGGCACTTCCTCAGTACTGACCCTCTGACAGTGCGGCACTCCCTCAGTACTGACCCTCTGACAGTGCGGCACTCCCTCAGCACTGACCCTCTGACAGTGCGGCACTCCCTCAGCACTGACCCTCTGACAGTGCGGCACTCCCTCAGTACTGACCCTCTGACAGTGCGGCACTCCCTCAGCACTGACCCTCTGACAGTGCGGCACTCCCTCAGCACTGACCCTCTGACAGTGCGGCACTCCCTCAGTACTGACCCTCTGACAGTGCGGCACTCCCTCAGTACTGACCCTCTGACAGTGCAGCACTCCCTCAGTACTGACCCTCTGACAGTGCAGCACTCCCTCAGTACTGACCCTCTGACAGTGCGGCACTCCCTCAGCACTGACCCTCTGACAGTGCGGCACTCCCTCAGTACTGACCCTCTGACAGTGCGGCACTCCCTCAGTATTGACCATCTGTCTCTGTCTTTCTCTCAGTTTCTTTCTCCCTCTCTCCCTCTGTTCCCCTTCCCCCACCTTTGTCCCAATCAGATTGTCAGCTGTTTTCTTGCCCTCAGGACCTTCTACAGGATGTCGAGTCGGGAGGTCGGGCGGGTTGTCTATCAGACCGTCTACGAGTGTTGTCCAGGATGGAGGAAGGCAGAGGAACACACAGTGAACTGTGACATTGGTGAGCCGGTGTGGGGGAGGGGGAGATCGGGGAAGGGGGAGATCGGGGAAGGGGGAGATCGGGGGAGGGGGAGATCGGGGGAGGGGGAGATCGGGGGAGTGGGAGATCGGGGGAGTGGGAGATCGGGGGAGTGGGAGATCGGGGGAGGGGGAGATCGGGGGAGGGGGAGATCGGGGGAGGGGGAGATCGGGGGAGGGGGAGATCGGGGGAGTGGGAGATCGGGGGAGTGGGAGATCGGGGGAGTGGGAGATCGGGGGAGTGGGAGATCGGGGGAGTGGGAGATCGGGGGAGTGGGAGATCGGGGGAGTGGGAGATCGGGGGAGTGGGAGATCGGGGGAGGGGGAGATCGGGGGAGGGGGAGATCGGGGGAGTGGGAGATCGGGGGAGTGGGAGATCGGGGGAGGGGGAGATCGGGGGAGGGGGAGATCGGGGGAGATCGGGGGAGGGGGAGATCGGGGGAGATCGGGGGAGGGGGAGATCGGGGGAGGGGGAGATCGGGGGAGGGGGAGATCGGGGGAGGGGGAGATCGGGGGAGGGGGAGATCGGGGGTGGGGGAGATCGGGGGAGGGGGAGATCGGGGGAGGGGGAGATCGGGGGAGGGGGAGATCGGGGGAGTGGGAGATCGGGGGAGGGGGAGATCGGGGGAGTGGGAGATCGGGGGAGTGGGAGATCGGGGGAGTGGGAGATCGGGGGAGTGGGAGATCGGGGGAGTGGGAGATCGGGGGAGTGGGAGATCGGGGGAGTGGGAGATCGGGGGAGATCGGGGGAGATCGGGGGAGATCGGGGGAGGGGGAGATCGGGGGAGGGGGAGATCGGGGGAGGGGGAGATCGGGGGAGGGGGAGATCGGGGGAGGGGGAGATCGGGGGAGGGGGAGATTGGAGGATTGGGTTGGGGAGATTGAGGCGGGGGAGGAGATAGGCGCTGAGGAGTTGCCACATTGTCTAACGTTCTGGATAGCGGCATTATCCCAGGTTCCCCCAGACACAGCGTGTCATATTCCTGGTGATTTTACGATTGGATATTTGCTGCCTTATCCTGGTGCATGAAAAATTAAACGAACAACCGATTTAGGATCGTTAGTGGGGTGCTCAGAGTGGCACATTTGTGTGGACCTGAAGCGGCATATTTGGATACACAGAGCCCTCGGCTCTGCAGGCAGGAAGGACAGGTACACTCGTTGTGCCTGCTTCAGCTAAGTAAAACAAGTGACAGTCGTTCGCTGGTTCATTCCTCAGGGCAGTGCCTTGAATCAGGCCAGCCTGGTCTCAAATTACAAGCAATGCTTGGCAGTTAACTGTCAGTCACCATCAACTGGTGCATTTCCTATGGCAACGCCTCCTACCAATCAAGAGTCTGGTCGCCAGCCGACCAGCATCCTCCTCTCAGTGTAAAATTATGCTTTCCCTGTCACTGCAATTTTTTGCGTTGCTCTGATGAGTGCAAGATGAAAAGCTTTGACAAAATGTCTTCTTTGCATGATACTCAAGTCCATACGACCAAAAAAAGATGACCAATAGTTTACCCCCGATCAACATCTCGACAAAAGCAGGTTATCTGGGTCATTATCAAATTAGTCTTCGTGGGATCTTGCTGTGCATAAATTGGCTGCCACATTTCCTGCAGGGCCGCAGTGGCTGCATCCCATTGGCTGTAAGGTGCTTTGGGCTGCGCCCAAGCAGTGAAAGGCACTATAGAAATGTCGGTGTGGAGAGCGGCTAACCGGAGGTTACAACCTGGGAGTGACCTGGATGGACAGTTCTCAAGTTTGGAGTCTCATTCCGATTCCCTCCCACCCTGACTGCCATCTCCAGGATTGCCCCAGGTTGCCCGCGATTCCGGGATCTCTGTGCCAGGTGTACGCAGTGGCCTTTTGTTCTGTCTCTGACCCCGTGTCTCTCTCTTCACCCCCCCCCCCCCACCCCCCCAGCGATCTGTACCAAACCGTGCCAGAATGGCGGCTCCTGTTCCCACCCGGATACGTGCGTCTGTCTCCCTGGCTGGGCTGGGAAGACCTGCTCAACAGGTAAACTGTCAGCTTGGTCGCCGCTGTCAATGCTCGGGGTTATCAGAGGGGTCATCGAGCTGTCCTGTTACGTCACAGGTTACCCTGACTGGGAAAGATGATACACAGATAGGCGGGAAAGTACAGAGGAACATAGGAGCAGGAGGAGGCCATTCAGCCCAACCAGCCTGTTCCGCCATTCAATCAGATCATGGCTGATCTCTCCCTGGTCTCAAATCCACCTCCCCACATGTTCCCCATTTCCCTTTATCCCGTTTATTATTAGAAATATATTTATCTCCTTCTAAACACTAAGGGGCAATTTAGCATGGCCAATCCACCCTAACCTACACATCCTGGGACACTAAGGGGCAATTTAGCATGGCCAATCCACCCTAACCTACACATCCCGGGACACTAAGGGGCAATTTAGCATGGCCAATCCACCCTAACCTACACATCCCGGGACACTAAGGGACAATTTAGCGTGGCCAATCCACCCTAACCTACACATCCCGGGACACTAAGGGACAATTTAGCATGGCCAATCCACCCTAACCTACACATCCTGGGACACTAAGGGACAATTTAGCATGGCCAATCCACCCTAACCTACACATCCCGGGACACTAAGGGGCAATTTAGCATGGCCAATCCACCCTAACCTACACATCCCGGGACACTAAGGGACAATTTAGCATGGCCAATCCACCCTAACCTACACATCCTGGGACACTAAGGGACAATTTAGCATGGCCAATCCACCCTAACCTACACATCCCGGGACACTAAGGGACAATTTAGCATGGCCAATCCACCCTAACCTACACATCCCGGGACACTAAGGGGCAATTTAGCATGGCCAATCCACCCTAACCTGCACATCCTGGGACACTAAGGGGTAATTTAGCATGGCCAATCCACCCTAACCTACACATCCCGGGACACTAAGGGGTAATTTAGCATGGCCAATCCACCCTAACCTACACATCCCGGGACACTAAGGGACAATTTAGCATGGCCAATCCACCCTAACCTGCACATCCTGGGACACTAAGGGACAATTTAGCATGGCCAATCCACCTAACCTCCACATCCTGGGACACTAAGGGACAATTTAGCATGGCCAATCCCCCTAACCTACACATCCCGGGACACTAAGGGACAATTTAGCATGGCCAATCCCCCTAACCTGCACATCCTGGGACACTAAGGGACAATTTAGCATGGCCAATCCACCTAACCTACACATCCTGGGACACTAAGGGACAATTTAGCATGGCCAATCCCCCCTAACCTACACATCCTGGGACACTAAGGGGTAATTTAGCATGGCCAATCCCTCTAACCTACACATCCCGGGACACTAAGGGACAATTTAGCATGGCCAATCCCCCCTAACCTACACATCCCGGGACACTAAGGGACAATTTAGCATGGCCAATCCTCCTAACCTACACATCCTGGGACACTAAGGGACAATTTAGCATGGCCAATCCATCTAACCTACACATCCTGGGACACTAAGGGACAATTTAGCATGGCCAATCCCCCTAACCTACACATCCTGGGACACTAAGGGACAATTTAGCATGGCCAATCCACCCTAACCCACACATCCTGGGACACTAAGGGGCAATTTAGCATGGCCAATCCATCTAACCTACACATCCTGGGACACTAAGGGACAATTTAGCATGGCCAATCCACCCTAACCTACACATCCCGGGACACTAAGGGACAATTTAGCATGGCCAATCGCCCTAACCTGCACATCCCGGGACACTAAGGGGCAATTTAGCATGGCCAATCCATCTAACCTACACATACTGGGACACTAAGGGACAATTTAGCATGGCCAATCCACCCTAACCTACACATCCTGGGACACTAAGGGACAATTTAGCATGGCCAATCCACCCTAACCTACACATCCCGGGACACTAAGGGACAATTTAGCATGGCCAATCGCCCTAACCTGCACATCCCGGGACACTAAGGGGCAATTTAGCATGGCCAATCCCCCTAACCTACACATCCTGGGACACTAAGGGACAATTTAGCATGGCCAATCCATCTAACCTACACATCCTGGGACACTAAGGGACAATTTAGCATGGCCAATCCACCCTAACCTACACATCCTGGGACACTAAGGGACAATTTAGCATGGCCAGTCCACCCTAACCTACACATCCTGGGACACTAAGGGACAATTTAGCATGGCCAATCCCCCTGACCTACACATCCTGGGACACTAAGGGACAATTTAGCATGGCCAATCCCCCTAACCTACACATCCTGGGACACTAAGGGACAATTTAGCATGGCCAATCCCCCTAACCTACACATCCTGGGACACTAAGGGACATAGAACATACATAGAACATAGAAAGCCACAGCACAAACAGGCCCTTCGGCCCACAAGTTGCGCCGATCACATCCCCACCTCTAGGCCTATCTATAGCCCTCAATCCCATTAAATCCCATGTACTCATCCTGAAGTCTCTTAAAAGACCCCAACGAGTTTGCCTCCACCACCACCGACGTCAGCCGATTCCACTCACCCACCACCCTCTGAGTGAAAAACTTTCCCCTGACATCTCCTCTGTACCTACCCCCCAGCACCTTAAACCTGTGTCCTCTCGTAGCAACCATTTCAGCCCTGGGAAAAAGCCTCCGAGAGTCCACCCGATCTATACCTCTCAACATCTTGTACACCTCTATCAGGTCACCTCTCATCCTTCGTCTCTCCAGGGAGAAGAGACCAAGCTCCCTCAACCTATCCTCATAAGGCATGCCCCCCAATCCAGACAACATCCTTGTAAATCTCCTCTGCACCCTTTCAATGGCTTCAACATCTTTCCTGTAATGAGGTGACCAGAACTGCGCGCAGTACTCCAAGTGGGGTCTAACCAGGGTCCTATAAAGCTGCAGCATTATCTCCCGACTCCTAAACTCAATCCCTCGATTAATGAAGGCTAGTACGCCGTACGCCTTCTTGACCGCATCCTCCACCTGCGAGGCCGATTTAAGAGTCCTATGGACCCGGACCCCAAGGTCCTTCTGATCCTCTACACTGCTAAGAATGGTACCCTTCATATTATACTGCTGCTTCATCCCATTGGATCTGCCAAAATGGATCACCACACACTTATCCGGGTTGAAGTCCATCTGCCACTTCTCCGCCCAGTCTTGCATTCTATCTATGTCTCGCTGCAACTTCTGACATCCCTCCAAACTATCCACAACACCACCTACCTTGGTGTCGTCAGCAAACTTACCAACCCATCCCTCCACTTCTTCATCCAGGTCATTTATGAAAATGACAAACAGCAAGGGTCCCAGAACAGATCCCTGGGGCACTCCACTGGTCAATTTAGCATGGCCAATCCACCCTAACCTACACATCCTGGGACACTAAGGGACAATTTAGCATGGCCAATCCCCCTAACCTACACATCCCGGGACACTAAGGGACAATTTAGCATGGCCAATCCCCCTAACCCGCACATCCTGGGACACTAATGGGTAATTTAGCATTGGCCAATCCACCCTAAGCAGAGCGTTGGGTGACCTTGGGAGAAGGTGGGAAAGCCGCCGGGAGTGAGTTGGGATAATGGGAGGATGGTTTCAGCAGGATTTGAGCTGGGCCTGGGGTGAAGCCGGGCGCTGTTCCGGAGGTGAGATTAGGGAGGGGGGGAGGTGGGGTCGCAGTGACATCTCTTGACATTGCGTCCAGAGACCGGATACACATTCTGATCACCTCTGTTTGTCATCTTGTGTTCCCCCCACCTCTCGCTCCCACCGCCATGTAGATGTTGATGAGTGCCGTACCCACGTCCCGCTGTGTAGGCAGCGTTGCGTT
>NW_027593353.1:0-33888 GCF_964213995.1 Mustelus asterias
CCGTGTGGCCACTTCTCGCCGTGACTGCTCTTCGATTCGGAATCGGCGAGGGTCGGCGAGGAGGGGGGCGGGGCATGGGAAGGGTGGGTGGGGTCTGGGGAGATGAGGTGGGGCCTGGGGAGGAGGGGGCGGGGCCTGGGGAGATGAGGTGGGGCCTGGGGAGGAGGGGGCGGGGCCTGGGGAGATGGGGTGGGGCCTGGGGAGGAGGGGGTGGGGCCTGGGGAGGAGGGGGCAGGGGCCTGGGGAGGATGGGGCGGGGCCTGGGGAGGAGGGGGTGTGGCCTGGGGAGGAGGGGGCGGGGCCTGGGGAGGAGGGGACGGGGCCTGGGGAGGACGGGGCGGGCGGGGCCTGGGGGGGCGGGGCCTGGGGAGGAGGGGACGGGGCCTGGGGAGGAGGGGGCGGGGCCTGGGGAGGAGGGGGCGGGGCCTGGGGAGGAGGGGGCTGGGCCTGGGGAGGGGGCTGGGCCTGGGGAGGGGGGCGGGGCCTGGGGAGGAGGGGGCGGGGCCTGGGGAGGAGGGGGCGGGGCCTGGGGAGGAGGGGGCGGGGCCTGGGGAGGAGAGGGCGGGGCCTGGGGAGGAGGGGGCGGGGCCTGGGGAGGAGGGGACGGGGCCTGGGGAGGAGGGGACGGGGCCTGGGGAGGACGGGGCGGGGCCTGGGGAGGAGGGGGCGGGGCCTGGGGAGGAGGGGGCGGGGCCTGGGCCTGGGAGGGGGGGCGGGGCCTAGGGAGGAGGGGGCGGGGCCTGGGGAGGAGGGGGCGGGGCCTGGGGAGGAGGGGGCGGGGCCTGGGGAGGAGGAGCGGGGCCTGGGGAGGGGGGGGCGGGGCCTGGGGAGGAGGGGGCGGGGCCTGGGGAGGAGGGGGCGGGGCCTGGGGAGGAGGGGGCGGTGCCTGGGGAGGAGGGGGCTGGGCCTGGGGAGGAGGGGGCAGGACCTGGGGAAGAGGGGGCGGGGCAGGGGGAGGAGGGGCGGGGCCTGGGGAGGAGGGGGCGGGGTCTGGGAAGGAGGGGGGCAGGACCTGGGGAAGAGGGGGCGGGGCAGGGGGAGGAGGGGCGGGGCCTGGGGAGGAGGGGGCGGGGTCTGGGAAGGAGGGGGGCAGGACCTGGGGAAGAGGGGGCGGGGCAGGGGGAGGAGGGGGCGGGGCAGGGGGAGGAGGGGCGGGGCCTGGGGAGGAGGGGGCAGGACCTGGGGAAGAGGGGGCGGGGGAGGGGGAGGAGGGGCGGGGCCTGGGGAGGAGGGGGCGGGGTCTGGGAAGGAGGGGGGCAAGACCTGGGGAAGAGGGGGCGGGGCAGGGGGAGGAGGGGCGGGGCCTGGGGAGGAGGGGGCAGGACCTGGGGAAGAGGGGGCGGGGCAGGGGGAGGAGGGGGCGGGGCAGGGGGAGGAGGGGGCGGGGTCTGGGGAGGAGGGGGCAGGACCTGGGGAAGAGGGGGCGGGGCAGGGGGAGGAGGGGGCGGGGCAGGGGGAGGAGGGGGCAGGACCTGGGGAAGAGGGGCGGGGCCTGGGGAGGAGGGGCGGGGCCTGGGGAGGAGGGGGCAGGACCTGGGGAAGAGGGGGCGGGGCAGGGGGAGGAGGGGGGGTGGGGCCTGGGGAGGAGGGGTGGGGTCTGGGGAGGAGGGGCGGGGCCTGCGGATGAGGGGTGGGGTCTGGGGAGGAGGGGCGGGGCCTGCGGATGAGGGGTGGGGTCTGGGGAGGAGGGGCGGGGCCTGCGGATGAGGGGTGGGGTCTGGGGAGGAGGGGCGGGGCCTGGGGATGAGGGGTGGGGTCTGGGGAGGAGGGGCGGGGCCTGGGGAGGAGGGGGCAGGACCTGGGGAAGAGGGGGCGGGGGCCTGGGGAGGAGGGGTGGGGTCTTGGGAGGAGGGGGCGGGGCCTGGGGAGGAGGGGTGGGGTCTTGGGAGGAGGGGGCGGGGCCTGGGGAGGAGGGGGTGGGGGAGGAGGGGGGAGGCCTGGGGAAGAGGGGGCGGGGTCTGGGCAGGAGGGGCGGGGCCTGGGGAGGAGGGGGCGGGGCCTGGGGAGGAGGGGGCGGGGCCTGGGGAGGAGGGGGCGGGGCCTGGGGAGGAGGGGGCGGGGCCTGGGGAGGAGGGGGCGGGGCCTGGGGAGGAGGGGGCGGGGCCTGGGGAGGAGGGGGCGGGGTCGGGGGGAGGAGGGGGTGGGGTCTGGGGAGGAGGGGACGGGGCCTGGGGAGGAGGGGGTGGGGTCGGGGGAGGAGGGGGCGGGGCCTGGGGAGGAGGGGGCGGGGCCTGGGGAGGAGGGGGCGGGGCCTGGGGAGGAGGGGGCGGGGACTGGGGAGGAGGGGGTGGGGCCTGGGGAGGAGGGGGCGGGGCCTGGGGAGGAGGGGGCGGGGCCTGGGGAGGAGGGGGCGGGGCCTGGGGAGGAGGGGGCGGGGCCTGCGGATGAGGGTGCGGGGCCTGGGGAGGAGGGGGGCAGGGCTTGGGGAGGAAGGGGGTGGAGCCTGGGGAGGAGGGGGCGGGGCCTGGGGAGGAAGGGGGTGGAGCCTGGGGAGGACGGGGCGGGGCCTGGGGAGGAGGGGGCGGGGTCTGGGGAGGAGGGGGCGGTGTCTGGGGAGGAAGGAGGAGGTAGATTATCCTCAACACCGGTGCCCCTCAAGGCTGTGTCCTCAACTCCCTCACTATCCTCCTTCCACATCTCCGACTGTGCGGCCAAATTCCCCTCCAACTCCATGTTCTAGTTTGCCGAGGTCGCCACCGCAGTGGGTGGGATCTCAAACAATGATGAGACGGAGCACAGGAAAGAGACGGAGAATCTGGTGAACTGGGTGCGGTGACAATAATCTCTCCCTCAATGTCAACAAAACGAAGGAGATTGTCATCAACTTCAGGAAGTGTAAAGGAGAACATCCCCCTGTCTACATCAATGGGGATGAAGTAGAAATGGTCGAGAGAGCTTCAAGTTTTTAGGTGTCCAGATCACCAACAACCTGTCCTGGTCCCCCCCACGCCGACACTATAGTTAAGAAAGCCCCACCAACGCCTCTACTTTCTCAGGAGACTAAGGAAATTTGGCATGTCAGCTACGACTCTCACCAACTTTTACAGATGCACCATAGAAAGCATTCTTTCTGGTTGTATCACAGCTTGGTCTGGGCTCCTGCTCTGCCCAAGACCGCAAGGAACTACAAAGGGTCGTGAATGTAGCCCAGTCCCATCACGCAAACCAGCCTCCCATCCATTGACTCCGTCTACACTTCCCGCTGCCTCGGGGGAAAAGCAGCCGGCATAATCAAGGACCCCCCCCACACACCCCGGACATTCTCTCTTCCACCTTCTTCCGTCGGGGAAAAAGATACAAAAGTCTGAGGTCACGTACCGACCGACTCAAGAACAGCTTCTTCCCTGCTGCCGTCAGACTTTTGAATGGACCGACCTCGCATTGAGTTGATCTTTCTCTACACCCTAGCTGTGACTGTAACACTAGATTCTGCACCCTCTCCTTTCCTTCTCTATGAACGGTATGCTTTGTCTGTATAGCGCGCAAGAAACAATACTTTTCACTGGATCCCAGTACATGTGACAATAATAAATCAAATTAAATCAAAATAAATCATTACCGTTAAGTCATGATCATCAGCGTCACAGGTTTGGAATGGACGCTGGAAGATCATCTCAGTGTGTGTACCATTCTCAACCAGTGTAAGCAGTTTGTAGTCCTGGGATCCATCGATCACAGGGACAGCATTCCCAACTCCATGTCGATCCTAGCAATTGGATACACACAAAACGGGAATGGTTAGATCCACAGCGAGTCAGTGTGTGTGGGACCCGTACCCCAGTGAGAGTCAGTGTGTGAGGAACCCGTACCCCAGTGAGAGTCAGTGTGTGTGGGACCCGCACCCCAGTGAGAGTCAGTGTGTGAGGTACCCGTACCCCAGTGAGAGTCAGTGTGTGTGGAACCCGTACCCCAGTGAGAGTCAGTGTGTGTGGGACCCGTACCCCAGTGAGAGTCAGTGTGTGTGGAACCCGTACCCCAGTGAGAGTCAGTGTGTGTGGGACCCGTACCCCAGTGAGAGTCAGTGTGTGTGGGACCCGTACCCCAGTGAGAGTCAGTGTGTGTGGAACCCGTACCCCAGTGAGAGTCAGTGTGTGTGGGACCCGTACCCCAGTGAGAGTCAGTGTGTGTGGAACCCGTACCCCAGTGAGAGTCAGTGTGTGTGGGACCCGTACCCCAGTGAGAGTCAGTGTGTGTGGAACCCGTACCCCAGTGAGAGTCAGTGTGTGTGGAACCCGTACCCCAGTGAGAGTCAGTGTGTGTGGGACCCGTACCCCAGTGAGAGTCAGTGTGTGTGGGACCCGTACCCCAGTGAGAGTCAGTGTGTGTGGAACCCGTACCCCAGTGAGAGTCAGTGTGTGTGGGACCCGTACCCCAGTGAGAGTCAGTGTGTGTGGGACCCGTACCCCAGTGAGAGTCAGTGTGTGTGGAACCCGTACCCCAGTGAGAGTCAGTGTGCGTGGGACCCGTACCCCAGTGAGAGACAGTGTGTGCGGAACCCGTACCCCAGTGAGAGTCAGTGTGTGTGGGACCCGTACCCCAGTGAGAGTCAGTGTGTGTGGGACCCGTACCCCAGCGAGATGTGAGACCCACCCCACCACATCCCCTTGAAACAAAATGGCGGCACTCACATGAAAGAACTTCTGTCCGTCCTTGACCCAGCCGACCGCCATGTCCGCTTTGTCCATGTTGCCCGTCTTTGTGAGCCCCACACCCACCCATCCCAGCGTACGGGCGAGCACCAAGAAGGTGGCCGTTCCCTTGTCCAGGTCCAGGTCCCAGCTGAGGTAGAAGTCCTCGGCTAGCTTCATCTGGTGGGGCAGGAAACCAGCGTCCATGGCCAGGGAAGCCTTTAGCAGCAGGCCCGAGAGCGCCAACAACACGGTGGGCAGGCCAGCCATCTCTCTCCGCGTCTTGCTCCCGGGTCGGGGTCTCTCCTCGTATTTATGCACACCGAGTGAGAAGAGAGGGAGTGTGTGAATGGGGTGAGGGAGGAGTTGAGTGCGTGTGGCGGAGGAGTGGCTGGGTTGACTTCTCTCCTTGTTGTCTCGGTTACCCCATGGCAACTGTCCCTTTGTCTCTCCCTCAGGGGGAAACATGAGACCTTCCTTCCTTTTTGTGTATGCGTGTTTCTCGAGGTGAATGAGGGCGCTGCAAAAGAGTTTCATTCTTGTGCCTTGTTTTGTTTTTTCTGTCCGTCCCCTGCCAAATCTTTCCTTCAAGGTCAACTTCATTCTCCAAGAACCTATCTAACCCAGCGCGCCCACCTCCTTACCCCTCCCGACGTCTCCACAAGCCAACCTCCCAGTTCCTTCACCTGCCCAGCCAGGCGCGATTGTCATCGGCTTCAGGAACATAATGGAGGACGTGGCCCTGTCTACATAAGACCATAAGACATAGGAGCAGAATGAGGCCACACGGCCCATCGAGTCTGCTCCTCCATTCAATCATGGCTGATATTTTTCACATCCCCATTCTCCTGCCTTTTCCCCATGACCCCCTTATTAATCAAGAACCTATCTCTGTCTTAAAGACACTCAATGACCCGGCCTCCACATCCTTCTGCGGCAAAGAGTTCCACAGATTCACCACTCTCTGGCTGAAGAAATTCCTCCTCATCTCTGTTTTAAAGGATCGTCCCTTCAGCCTGAGGTTGTGTTCCCTCTGGTTCTAGTTTTTCCTACCAGTGGAAACGTCCTCTCCACGTCCACTCTATCCTCGCAGTATCCTGTAAGTTTCAATAAGATCCTTTCCCTCATCCTTCTAAACTCCAACGAGTACAGACCCAGAGTCCTCAACCGTTCCTCACACGACAAGCTCTTCATTCCAGGGATCATTCTTGTGAACCTCCTCTGGACCCTTTCCAAGGCCCAGCACATCCTTCCTTAGATACGGGGCCCAAAACTGCTCACGATACTCCCAATGGTGTCTGACCAGAGCCTTATACAGCCTCAGAAGTCCATCCCTGCTCTTGTATTCTAGCCCTCTCGACATGAATGCTAACATTGCATTTGCCTTCCTAACTGCCGACTGAACCTGCACGTTAACCTTAAGAGAATCTTGAACAATGATTCCCAAGTCCCTTTGTGTTTCTGATTTCCTAAACATTTCCCCATTTAGAAAATAGTCTATGCCTCCATTCCTCCTTCCAAAGTGCGTAACCTCACACTTTTCCACATTGTATTCCATCTCCCACTCCTTTCCCCACTCTCCCAACCTGTCCAAGTCCTTCTGCAGCCCCCCTGCATCCTCAATACTACCTGTCCCCTCTACATATCTTTGTACCATCTGCAAACTTAGCAACAGTGCCTTCAGTTCCTTCCTCCAAATCATTAATGTATCATTAATGTATACAATAGATGTATAATCTACATCAACGGGGATGAAGTAGAAAGGATCGAGAGCTTCAAGTTTTTAGGTGTCCAGATCACCAACAACCTGTCCTGGTCCCCCCCACGCCGACTCTATAGTTAAGAAAGCCCCACCAATGCCTCTACTTTCTCAGGAGACTAAGGAAATTCAGCCTGTCCGCTACGACTCTCACCAACTTTTACAGATGCCCCATAGAAAGCATTCTTTCTGGTTGTATCACAGCTTGGTCTGGGCTCCTGCTCTGCCCAAGACCGCAAGGAACTACAAAGGGTCGTGAATGTAGCCCAATCCCATCACGCAAACCAGCCTCCCATCCATTGACTCCGTCTACACTTCCCGCTGCCTCGGGGGAAAAGCAGCCGACATAATCAAGGACCCCCCACACACCCCGGACATTCTCTCTTCCACCTTCTTCCGTCGGGGATAAAGATACAAAAGTCTGAGGTCACGTACCGACCGACTCAAGAACAGCTTCTTCCCTGCTGCCGTCAGACTTTTGAATGGACCGACCTCGCATTGAGTTGATCTTTCTCTACACCCTAGCTGTGACTGTAACACTACATTCTGCACCCTCTCCTTTCCCTCTCTATGAACGGTATGCTTTGTCTGTATAGCGCGCAAGAAACAATACTTTTCACTGTATGTTAATACATGTGACAATAATAAATCAAATCAAATCAAATAGCATGGAAACAGGGCCTTAAGCCCAACTTGTCCATGCTGCCCAGTTTTTAACCATTAAGCTAGTCCCAATTTTTAAAAATTCATCCGGGGGACCCGGGCGTCGCTGGGTCCAGCACTTATTGCCCATCCCCAGTTGCCCCTTAGAGGGCAGTGTAGAGTCAACCACATTGCTGTGGCTCTGGAGTCACATGTAGGCCAGACTGGGTAAGGACGGCAGATTTCCTTCCCTAAAGGGAACCAGATGGGTTTTTCCGACAATGGGTCATCAGTAGATTCTTAATCCCAGATCTTTTTAAAAATTGAATTAAAATTCCGCCATCTGCCGTGGCGGGATTCGAACCCGGGTCCCCCCAGAACATTCGCTGAGTTTCTGGATTAATAGTCTGCATAATACCACGAGGTCATCGCCTCGCCTTTTCAAGCACCCATCCAGATGCCTCTTACATGTTGCTAATGTTCCTGCTTCCTCCACCTCCTCTGGCCGCGCGTTCCAGGCACCCACCACTCTCTGTGTGAAAAACTTCCCCCGCACATCTCCCCAAAACTTTCCCCCCTCTCACCTCGAACCTGTACCCCCGCTCCCCTGCGTAATTGACACTTCCACCCTGGGGAAAAAGCCCTCTGACTATCCACCCCGTCGAAACCTCTCACCATTTTGTAGACCCTCTATCGGGTCTCCCCTCCGTCTTTCCAGTGAAAACAGTCCCAGTTTATTCAACCTCTCCTCATAGCCAACGCCTTGGAGACCAGGCAACGTCCTGGTGAACCTTCCTTGAACTCTCTCCAAAGCTTTCCACCTCCTCCTGGTCGTGTGGTGACCAGAACTGCACGCGACACTCCAAACGCAGCCTAACCAAGGTTTCATATAGCTGTAACATGATTCCCCAACTCTTGTACTCAATAGCCTAGAAATAAGAGGCAACATCCTTTGATTTGATTTATTATCACATGTATTGGGATACAGTGAAAAGTATTGTTTCTTGCGTGCTATACGGACAAAGCATACCGTTCATAGAGAAGGAAAGGAGAGGGTGCAGAATGTAGCGTTACAGTCACAGCTAGGGTGCAGAGAAAGATCAACTTAATGTTTGATTCAATTTATTATTGTCACACACTGGGTTACAGTGAAAAGTATTCTTTAAATGATCCCTGGAATGAAGAGCTTGTCGGATGAGGAACGGTTGAGGACTCTGGGTCTGTACTCGTTGGGAGTTCAGAAGGATGAGGGGGAGGGATCTTATTGAAACTTACAGGATACTGCGAGGATAGAGTGGACGTGGAGAGGATGTTTCCACTGGTAGGAAAAACTAGAACCAGAGGGAACACAACCTCAGGCTGAAGGGACGATCCTTTAAAACGGAGATGAGGAGGAATTTCTTCAGCCAGAGGATGGCGAATCTGTGGAACTCTTTGCAGCAGAAGGCTGTGGAGGCCGGGTCATTGAGTGTCTTTAAGACAGAGATAGGTTCTTGATTAATAAGGGGGTCGTGGGGAAAAGGCAGGAGAATGGGGATGTGAAAAATATCAGCCATGATTGAATGGAGGAGCAGACTCGATGGGCCGGGTGGCCTCATTCTGCTCCCATGTTTGATGGTCTTATGCAGTGTTACAGTCACAGCTAGGGTGCAGAGAAAGATCAACTTAACACAACATGGGTCCATTCGAAAGTCTGAGGGCAGCAGGGAAGAAGCTGTTCTCGAGTCGGTCGGTACGTGACCTCAGACTTTTGTATCTTTTTCCCCGACGGAAGAAGGTGGAAGAGGGAATGTCCGGGGTGTGTGAGGTCCTTGATGATGCCGGCTGCTTTTCCCCGAGGCAGCGGGAAGTGTAGACGGAGTCAATGGATGGGAGGCTGGTTTGTGTGATGGGACTGGGCTACATTCACACTGCCCCGAGGAGAAATGCTCTTTCCAGATGTATCACAGCTTGGTCTGGTTCCTGCTCTGCCCAAGACCACATGAAACTACAAAGGGACGTGTGAACATAGCCCAGTCCACTAAACATGGCCAACACACCCAACCCACACATCTTTGGACGCTAAGGGACAATTTAGCATGGCCAATCCACCCAACCTGCACATCTTTGCACACTAAGGGACAATTTAGCATGGCCAATCCACCCAACCTGCACATCTTTGGACACTAAGGGACAATTTAGCATGGCCAATCCACCCAACCTGCACATCTTTGGACACTAAGGGACAATTTAGCATGGCCAATCCACCCAACCTGCACATCTTTGGACACTAAGGGACAATTTAGCATGGCCAATCCACCCAACCTGCACATCTTTGGACACTAAGGGACAATTTAGCATGGCCAATCCACCCAACCTGCTCATCTTTGGACACTAAGGGACAATTTAACATGGCCAATCCCCCTAACCTGCACATCTTTGGACACTAAGGGACAATTTAGCATGGCCAATCCACCCAACCCGCACATCTTTGGACACTAAGGGACAATTTAGCATGGCCAATCCACCTAACCTGCACATCTTTGGACACTAAGGGACAATTTAGCATGGCCAATCCACCCAACCTGCACATCTTTGGACACTAAGGGACAATTTAGCATGGCCAATCCCCCTAACCTGCACATCTTTGGACACTAAGGGACAATTTAGCATGGCCAATCCCCCTAACCTGCACATCTTTGGACACTAAGGGGCAATTTAGCATGGCCAATCCACCCAACCTGCACATCTTTGGACACTAAGGGACAATTTAGCATGGCCAATCCACCCAACCTACACATCTTTGGACACTAAGGGACAATTTAGCAGGGACAATCCACCTAACCTGCACATCTTTGGACACTAAGGGGACAATTTAGCATGGCCAATCCACCCAACCAGCACATCTTTGGACACTAAGGGACAATTTAGCATGGCCAATCCCCCTAACCTGCACATCTTTGGACACTAAGGGACAATTTAGCATGGCCATTCCACCTAACCTGCACATCTTTGGACACTAAGGGGCAATTTAGCATGGCCAACCCACCCAACCTGCACATCTTTGGACACTAAGGGACAATTTAGCATGGCCAATCCACCTAACCTACACATCTTTGGACACTAAGGGACAATTTAGCATGGCCAATCCACCTAACCTGCACATCTTTGGACACTAAGGGGACAATTTAGCATGGCCAATCCACCCAACCTGCACATCTTTGGACACTAAGGGACAATTTAGCATGGCCAATCCACCCAACCTGCACATCTTTGGACACTAAGGGACAATTTAGCATGGCCAATCCCCCTAACCTGCACATCTTTGGACACTAAGGGGACAATTTAGCATGGCCAATCCACCCAACCTGCACATCTTTGGACACTAAGGGGACAATTTAGCATGGCCAATCCACCCAACCTGCACATCTTTGGACACTAAGGGACAATTTAGCATGGCCAATCCCCCCAACCTGCACATCTTTGGACACTAAGGGACAACATTACATTCCAACAGACACGCCGTCCCAGAACAGTGACAGTCAAGAGGCCATCCAATCCACGGCGATGGGGCAACTTCCCCCACTGTCTGGTTGGCCGGAATTCCGAAAGGGGGTTTTTCCTCGAGCAGGGGGAACATCTTCCGAGTTGGGTTGGAGGGGGGGGCGCCCTGAAGTTTTTCGCCCGTGACTCACCAGGCTAGACAACCTCAAGAACACCAAATTTTCTGAGGCTGAGCCGCAATTTGTAGCGGGTGTGTGTGTGTGGGGATTGGGGGGGGAAGACGGCGGCTGATCGGGGTCAGGAAGTTGATCGCCGTCAAGTCGAGATTTCTCTGCGGAACGAGCAGCGCGGAGGCCCGAAGCTGGTTTGCGTGATGGATTGGGCTACATTCACACGACCCTTTGTAGTTCCTTGCGGTCTTGGGCAGAGCAGGAGCCCAGACCAAGCTGTGATACATCCGGAAAGGATGCTTTCTATGGGGCATCTGCAAAAGTTGGCGAGAGTCGTAGCGGACAGGCTGAATTTCCTTCGTCTCCTGAGAAAGTAGAGGTGTTGGTGGGACTTTCTTAACTATAGTGTCGGCGTGGGGGGGACCAGGACAGGTTGTTGGTGATCTGGACACCTAAAAACCTGGAGCTCTCTCGACCATTTCTACATCATCCCCGTTGATGTAGACAGGGGGATGTTCTCCTTTACGCTTCCTGAAGTCGATGACGATCTCCTTTGTTTTACTGACATTGAGGGAGAGATTATTGTCATTTATTGAGAGATGGTTGTTGCTAAGACAGGTGGTTGCTTTCCAATGTCCCGGGGAACAAGACACCGAACTGGAATGGAGTTGGAAGAGGATCTTTCTCCGTCTGTTGGGGAGGACAGAGGAGATGGGGACAAATGGCCATCTTGCCTTGAGACAGATTGGCAATTTTGGGTCCTTTTGAAGTCACAAGTTCAGCGATGGAGAGAGAGAGTGGGGGGGGGGGGGCGACAGGGAGAGAGAGAGAGTGGGGGGGGCGACAGGGAGAGAGAGAGAGAGTGGGGGGGGGGCGACAGGGAGAGAGAGAGAGAGTGGGGGAGGGGCGACAGGGAGAGAGAGTGGGGGGGGCGACAGGGACAGAGAGTGGGGGGGGCGACAGGGAGAGAGAGTGGGGGGGGCGACAGGGAGAGAGAGTGGGGGGGGCGACAGGGAGAGAGAGTGGGGGGGGCGACAGGGAGAGAGAGTGGGGGGGGCGACAGGGAGAGAGAGTGGGGGGGGCGACAGGGAGAGAGAGTGGGGGGGGCGACAGGGAGAGAGAGTGGGGGGGGCGACAGGGAGAGAGAGTGGGGGGGGCGACAGGGGGAGAGAGTGGGGGGGGCGACAGGGAGAGAGAGTGGGGGGGGCGACAGGGAGAGAGAGTGGGGGGGGCGACAGGGAGAGAGAGTGGGGGGGGCGACAGGGGGAGAGAGTGGGGGGGGCGACAGGGGGAGAGAGTGGGGGGGGCGACATGGAGAGAGAGTGGGGGGGGCGACAGGGAGAGAGAGTGGGGGGGGCGACAGGGAGAGAGAGTGGGGGGGGCGACAGGGAGAGAGAGTGGGGGGGGCGACAGGGGGAGAGAGTGGGGGGGGCGACAGGGAGAGAGAGTGGGGGGGGCGACAGGGAGAGAGAGTGGGGGGGGCGACAGGGAGAGAGAGTGGGGGGGGCGACAGGGAGAGAGAGTGGGGGGGGCGACAGGGAGAGAGAGTGGGGGGGGCGACAGGGAGAGAGAGTGGGGGGGGCGACAGGGAGAGAGAGTGGGGGGGGCGACGGAGAGAGAGTGGGGGGGGCGACGGAGAGAGAGTGGGGGGGGCGACGGAGAGAGAGTGGGGGGGGCGACGGAGAGAGAGTGGGGGGGGCGACGGAGAGAGAGTGGGGGGGGCGACGGAGAGAGAGTGGGGGGGGCGACGGAGAGAGAGTGGGGGGGGGGCGACGGAGAGAGAGTGGGGGGGGCGACGGAGAGAGAGTGGGGGGGGCGACGGAGAGAGAGTGGGGGGGCGACGGAGAGAGAGTGGGGGGGGCGACGGAGAGAGAGTGGGGGGGGCGACGGAGAGAGAGTGGGGGGGGCGACGGAGAGAGAGTGGGGGGGGCGACGGAGAGAGAGTGGGGGGGGCGACGGAGAGAGAGTGGGGGGGGCGACGGAGAGAGAGTGGGGGGGGCGACGGAGAGAGAGTGGGGGGGGCGACGGAGAGAGAGTGGGGGGGGCGACGGAGAGAGAGTGGGGGGGGCGACGGAGAGAGAGTGGGGGGGGCGACGGAGAGAGAGTGGGGGAGGCGACGGAGAGAGAGTGGGGGGGGCGACGGAGAGAGAGTGGGGGGGGCGACGGAGAGAGAGTGGGGGGGGCGACGGAGAGAGAGTGGGGGGGCGACGGAGAGAGAGTGGGGGGGGCGACGGAGAGAGAGTGGGGGGGGCGACGGAGAGAGAGTGGGGGGGGCGACGGAGAGAGAGTGGGGGGGGCGACGGAGAGAGAGTGGGGGGGGCGACGGAGAGAGAGTGGGGGGGCGACGGAGAGAGAGTGGGGGGGCGACGGAGAGAGAGTGGGGGGGGCGACGGAGAGAGAGTGGGGGGGGCGACGGAGAGAGAGGGGGGGGGGCGACGGAGAGAGAGTGGGGGGGCGACGGAGAGAGAGTGGGGGGGCGACGGAGAGAGAGTGGGGGGGCGACGGAGAGAGAGTGGGGGGACGACGGAGAGAGAGTGGGGGGACGACGGAGAGAGAGTGGGGGGGCGACGGAGAGAGAGTGGGGGGGCGACGGAGAGAGGGTGGGGGGGCGACGGAGAGAGAGTGGGGGGGCGACGGAGAGAGAGTGGGGGGGCGACGGAGAGAGAGAGGGGGCGACGGAGAGAGAGAGGGGGCGACGGAGAGAGAGAGGGGGCGACGGAGAGAGAGAGGGGGCGACGGAGAGAGAGAGGGGGCGACGGAGAGAGAGAGGGGGCGACGGAGAGAGAGAGGGGGCGACGGAGAGAGAGAGGGGGCGACGGAGAGAGAGAAGGGGCGACGGAGAGAGAGAGGGGGCGACGGAGAGAGAGAGGGGGCGATGGAGAGAGAGTGGGGGGGCGACGGAGAGAGAGTGGGGGGGCGACGGAGAGAGAGTGGGGGGGCGACGGAGAGAGAGTGGGGGGGCGACGGAGAGAGAGAGGGGGCGACGGAGAGAGAGAGGGGGCGACAGAGAGAGAGAGGGGGCGACGGAGAGAGAGAGGGGGCGACGGAGAGAGAGAGGGGGCGACGGAGAGAGAGAGGGGGCGACGGAGAGAGAGAGGGGGCGACGGAGAGAGAGAGGGGGCGACGGAGAGAGAGAGGGGGCGACGGAGAGAGAGAGGGGGCGACGGAGAGAGAGAGGGGGCGACGGAGAGAGAGAGGGGGCGACGGAGAGAGAGAGGGGGCGACGGAGAGAGAGAGGGGGCGACGGAGAGAGAGAGGGGGCGACGGAGAGAGAGAGGGGGCGACGGAGAGAGAGAGGGGGCGACGGAGAGAGAGAGGGGGCGACGGAGAGAGAGAGGGGGCGACGGAGAGAGAGAGGGGGCGACGGAGAGAGAGAGGGGGCGACGGAGAGAGAGAGGGGGCGACGGAGAGAGAGAGGGGGCGACGGAGAGAGAGAGGGGTTGGCTAACTGAGTGAGTGTGTGTGTGGGTGTAACCGATCGCTTCCTGCATGCCCGTGCTTGCGAACCTAACCGGCAATTAGTGCCAGGTCAATGAGTGTGGGAACATGTCACAACAGGCCTGGGGGAATCTGACTGCCCCTCCCTGCTGTTGCCTCGACACTTCTGCAAACAGTCACGGCAAAAGACTTCCCCCCTCCACCACTCCCGTAATTAACGCAGGGGGAAAACCGTGCATGCGATACGCAGGAACCACCCCCCTTCATTGTCCCGGGAAAAAATAAGCTGGTCGCGGGGTATCAGATGTACAAGATCATTGCAAGTTACATCACTCGGTTATAAAACCTCCCCTCCCTCCAGCCCCTCTCTCTCTCTTGAGCCTGTTACACAAAAACAGGAGGAGGCCATTCAGCCCCTCTCTCTCTCGAGCCTGTTACACAGGAACAGGAGGAGGCCATTCAGCCCTTCTCTCTCTCTCGAGCCTGTTACAAAAAAACAGGAGGAGGCCCATTCAGCCCCTCTCTCTCTCTCTCGAGCCTGTTACACAGGAACAGAAGGAGGCCATTCAGCCTCTCTCTCTCTCGAGCCTGTTACACAGGAACAGGATGAGGCCCATTCAGCCCCTCTCTCTCTTTCTCTCCAGCCTGTTACACAGGAACAGGAGGAGGCCATTCAGCCCCTCTCTCTCTCTCTCGAGCCTGTTACACAGGAACAGGAGGAGGCCATTCAGCACCTCTCTCTCTCTCGAGCCTGTTACACAGGAACAGGAGGAGGCCATTCAGCCCCTCTCTCTCTCTCTCTCTCGAGCCTGTTACACAGGAACAGGATGAGGCCCATTCAGCCCCCCTCTCTCTCTCTCTCTCTCGAGCCTGTTACACAGGAACAGAAGGAGGCCATTCAGCCTCTCTCTCTCTCGAGCCTGTTACACAGGAACAGGATGAGGCCCATTCAGCCCCTCTCTCTCTTTCTCTCGAGCCTGTTACACAGGAACAGGAGGAGGCCATTCAGCACCTCTCTCTCTCTCTCTCTCTCTCTCTCGAGCCTGTTACACAGGAACAGGAGGAGGCCATTCAGCCTCTCTCTCTCTCTCTCGAGCCTGTTACACAGGAACAGGATGAGGCCCATTCAGCCCCCCTCTCTCTCTCTCTCTCTCTCGAGCCTGTTACACAGGAACAGGAGGAGGCCATTCAGCCCCTCTCTCTCTCTCTCTCTCGAGCCTGTTACACAGGAACAGGAGGAGGCCCATTCAGCCCCTCTCTCTCTCTCTCTCTCGAGCCTGTTACACAGGAACAGGAGGAGGCCATTCAGCCCCTCTCTCTCTCGAGCCTGTTACAAAAAAACAGGAGGAGGCCCATTCAGCCCCTCTCTCTCTCTCTCGAGCCTGTTACACAGGAACAGGAGGAGGCCCATTCAGCCCCTCTCTCTCTCTCTCGAGCCTGTTACACAGGAACAGGATGAGGCCATTCAGCCCCTCTCTCTCTCTCTCTCTCGAGCCTGTTACACAGGAACAGGAGGAGGCCCATTCAGCCCCTCTCTCGAGCCTGTTACACAGGAACAGGAGGAGGCCATTCAGCCCCTCTCTCTCTCTCTCGAGCCTGTTACACAGGAACAGGAGGAGGCCATTCAGCCCCTCTCTCTCTCTCTCTCGAGCCTGTTACACAGGAACAGGAGGAGGCCATTCAGCCTCTCTCTCTCTATCTCTCTCTCGAGCCTGTTACACAGGAACAGGAGGAGGCCCATTCAGCCCCTCTCTCTCTCTGGAGCCTGTTACGCAGGAACAGGAGGACGCTCATTCAGCCCCTCTCTGCCTCTCTAGAGCCTGTTACACAGGAACAGGAGGAGGCCCATTCAGCCCCTCTCTCTCTCTCTCCCTCTCTCTCAAGCCTGTTACGCAGGAACAGGAGGAGGCCATTCAGCCCCTCTCTCTCTCTCTCTCAAGGCTGTTACACCCCAACAAACACAATTCCAGACAAACGGAGAGAAAATAAAAGATTTTTAAGTGTGTTAAGTGTGTAAAAAGGACAACAAAGAGGCAGTTTGCCCGCGGCTCCGCGCAGAGACCCGCCGCACGTGCGATGCCCCCCACTGCCAACCAGCCCAAAGTTGAAAGTACCAGGCGGCACTCCCACAAGGGCCTGCCTTCTCCACCTCAAGGGAGGGGCCACCCACAACCCGGGCAGGGGGGGGCTCCCCCCCCACTCCACCCAGGCCCAGCGGCTATTCGACTGTGGAAGGCTTCACCGTCAACCCTCCTGGGCTGTAGGAACGCGCGCGGGCGAGGGTCCCAAACACGGGACGGGCGATACCTGGATTCCTCGGGGCGGGGGGGGGTAACGAGGCAGTTGGCAGTCACCCAGCCGCAGACAAACACTCCCCCTTGCCGCAGAGAGCCAGGGCTTGAGCTGGGAGGGGGCGGGGGGTTTAAACTCCTCAAAGTACGTCCCACACCTCCTCGAAAGCCGTACAGATCTTGGCGCAGGTCAGGGCAGCCGAGAGCGGGTAGTTACTGATGGAAACATTCCGCTCAGTGTAATCCACGTCAACCTGCAGGGGGGGGAGAAGGCAGAACGGAGGCGCGGTTAGCGGGATCGTACCTCACCCTGCAGGGTTCACCGACGCAGCGGGGAGGGCGACACAGCGGGAGCGGTTTGGGGATCGATACAGGGCTACGGGGAGAGAGCGGGGGCAGTGGGATTAGTTTGGGGATTGATACAGGGCTATGGGGAGAGAGCGGGGCAGTGGGATTATTTTGGGGATTGATACAGGGCTATGGGGAGAGAGCGGGGCAGTGGGATTAGTTTGGGGATTGATACAGGGCTATGGGGAGAGAGTGGGGCAGTGGGATTAGTTTGGGGATTGATACAGGGAAATGGGGAGAGAGTGGGGCAGTGGGATTAGTTTGGGGATTGATACAGGGCTATGGGGAGAGAGCGGGGCAGTGGAATTAGTTTGGGGATTGATACAGGGCTATGGGGAGAGAGTGGGGCAGTCGGATTAGTTTGGGGATTGATACAGGGCTATGGGGAGAGAGCGGGGGCAGTGGGATTAGTTTGGGGATTGATACAGGGCTATGGGGAGAGAGCGGGGGCAGTGGGATTAGTTTGGGGATTGATACAGGGCTATGGGGAGAGAGCGGGGGCAGTGGGATTAGTTTGGGGATTGATACAGGGCTATGGGGAGAGAGCGGGGGCAGTGGGATTAGTTTGGGGATTGATACAGGGCTATGGGGAGAGAGCGGGGGCAGTGGGATTAGTTTGGGGATTGATACAGGGCTATGGGGAGAGAGTGGGGCAGTGGGATTAGTTTGGGGATTGATACAGGGCTATGGGGAGAGAGCGGGGGCAGTGGGTTTAGTTTGGGGATTGATACAGGGCTATGGGGAGAGAGTGGGGCAGTGGGATTAGTTTGGGGATTGATACAGGGCTATGGGGAGAGAGCGGGGGCAGTGGGATTAGTTTGGGGATTGATACAGGGCTATGGGGAGAGAGTGGGGCAGTGGGATTAGTTTGGGGATTGATACAGGGCTATGGGGAGAGAGCGGGGGCAGTGGGATTAGTTTGGGGATTGATACAGGGCTATGGGGAGAGAGTGGGGCAGTGGGATTAGTTTGGGGATTGATACAGGGCTATGGGGAGAGAGCGGGGGCAGTGGTTTTAGTTTGGGGATTGATACAGGGCTATGGGGAGAGAGCGGGGCAGTGGGATTAGTTTGGGGATTGATACAGGGCTATGGGGAGAGAGCGGGGCAGTCGGATTAGTTTGGGGATTGATACAGGGCTGTGGGGAGAGAGTGGGGCAGTGGGATTAGTTTGGGATTGATACAGGGCTATGGGGAGCGAGTGGGGCAGTGGGATTAGTTTGGGGATTGATACAGGGCTATGGGGAGAGAGCGGGGGCAGTGGGATTAGTTTGGGGATTGATACAGGGCTATGGGGAGAGAGCGGGGCAGTGGGATTAGTTTGGGGATTGATACAGGGCTATGGGGAGAGAGTGGGGCAGTGGGATTAGTTTGGGGACTGATACAGGGCTATGGGGAGAGAGCGGGGCAGTGGGACTAGTTTGGGGATTGATACAGGGCTATGGGGAGAGAGTGGGGCCGTGGGATTAGTTTGGGGATTGATACAGGGCTATGGGGAGCGAGTGGGGCAGTGGGATTAGTTTGGGGATTGATACAGGGCTATGGGGAGAGAGCGGGGGCAGTGGGATTAGTTTGGGGATTGATACAGGGCTATGGGGAGAGAGCGGGGGCAGTGGGATTAGTTTGGGGATTGATACAGGGCTATGGGGAGAGAGCTGGACAGTGGGATTAGTTTGGGGATTGATACAGGGCTATGGGGAGAGAGTGGGGCAGTGGGATTAGTTTGGGGATTGATACAGGGCTCTGGGGAGAGAGCGGGGCAGTGGGATTAGTTTGGGGATTGATACAGGGTCATGGGGAGAGAGCGGGGCTGTGGGATTAGCTTGGGGATTGATACAGGGCTATGGGGAGAGAGCGGGGCAGTGGGATTAGTTTGTGGATTGATACAGGGCGATGGGGAGAGAGTGGGACAGTGGGATTAGTTTGGGGATTGATACAGGGCTATGGGGAGAGAGTGGGGCAGTGGGATGAGATTGGGGTTTGATACAAGGCTATGGGGAGAGAGCGGGGCAGTGGGATGAGATTGGGGTTTGATACAAGGCTATGGGGAGAGAGCGGGACAGTGGGATTAGTTTGGGGATTGATACAGGGCTATGGGGAGAGAGCGGGGATGTGGGATTAGTTTGGGGATTGATACAGGGCTATGGGGAGAGAGCGGGCCAGTGGGATTAATTTGGGGATTGATACAGAGCTATGGGGA
Organism: Mustelus asterias; assembly: GCF_964213995.1. Lineage (NCBI taxonomy): Eukaryota > Metazoa > Chordata > Chondrichthyes > Carcharhiniformes > Triakidae > Mustelus > Mustelus asterias. The sequence goes on from NW_027593353.1 coordinate 18,959, forward strand.
GAGAGTGGGGCAGTGGGATGAGATTGGGGTTTGATACAGGGCTATGTGGAGAGAGTGGGGCAGTGGGATGAGATTGGGGTTTGATACAAGGCTATGGGGAGAGAGCGGGGCAGTGGGATTAGTTTGTGGATCGACACAGGGCTATGGGGAGAGAGCGGGATTAGTTTGGGGGTTGATACAGGGCTATGGGGGGAGAGCGGGGCAGTTGGATTAGTTTGGGGATTGATACAGGGCTATGGGGAGAGAGCGGGGCAGTGGGATTAGTTTGGGGATTGATACAGGGCTCTGGGGAGAGAGCGGGGCAGTGGGGTTAGTTTCGGGATTGATACAGGGCTATGGGGAGAGAGCGGGGCAGTGGGATTAGTTTGGGGATTGATACAGGGCTATGGGCAGAGAACGGGGCAGTGGGATTAGTTTGGGATTGATACAGGGCTATGGGGAGAGAGCGGGGCAGTGGGATTAGTTTGGGGATTGATACAGGGCTATGGGGAGAGAGTGGGACAGTGGGATTAGTTTGGGGATTGATACAGGGCTAGGGGGAGAGAGCCGGGCAGTGGGATTAGTTTGGGATTGATACAGGGCTATGGGGAGAGAGCGGGGCAGTGGGATTAGTTTGGGGATTGATACAGGGCTATGGGGAGAGAACGGGGCAGTGGGATTAGTTTGGGGATTGATACAGGGCTATGGGGAGAGAACGGGGCAGTGGGATTAGTTTGGGATTGATACAGGGCTATGGGGAGCGAGCGGGGCAGTGGGATTAGTTTGGGGATTGATACAGGGCTATGGGGAGAGAGCGGGGCAGTGGGATTAGTTTGGGGATTGATACAGGGCTACGGGGAGAGAGCGGGGCAGTGGGATTAGTTTGGGATTGATACAGGGGTATGGGGAGAGAGCGGGGCAGTGGGATTAGTTTGGGGATTGATACAGGGCTACGGGGAGAGAGCGGGGCAGTGGGATTAGTTTGGGATTGATACAGGGGTATGGGGAGAGAGCGGGGCAGTGGGATTAGTTTGGGGATTGATACAGGGCTATGGGGAGAGAGTGGGACAGTGGGATTAGTTTGGGGATTGATACAGGGCTATGGGGAGAGAGCGGGGCAGTGGGATTAGTTTGGGGATTGATACAGGGCTATGGGGAGAGAGTGGGACAGTGGGATTAGTTTGGGGATTGATACAGGGCTATGGGGAGAGAGCGGGGCAGTGGGATTAGTTTGGGGATTGATACAGGGCTATGGGGAGAGAGCAGGACAGTGGGAGTAGTTTGGGGATTGATACAGGGCTATGGGGAGAGAGTGGGGCAGTGGGATTAGTTTGGGGACTGATACAGGGCTATGGGGAGAGAGCGGGGCAGTCGGATTAGTTTGGGGATTGATACAAGGCTATGGGGAGAGAGCGGGGATGTGGGATTAGTTTGGGGATTGATACAGGGCTATGGGGAGAGAGCAGGGCAGTGGGATTAGTTTGGGATTGATACAGGGCTACGGGGAGAGAGCAGGGCAGTGGGATTAGTTTGGGATTGATACAGGGCAACGGGGAGAGAGCAGGGCAGTGGGATTAGTTTGGGATTGATACAGGGCTATGGGGAGAGAACGGGGCAGTGGGATTAGTTTGGGGATTGATACAGGGCTATGGGGAGAGAGTGGGGCAGTGGGATTAGTTTGGGGATTGATACAGGGCTATGGGGAGAGAGCGGGGGCAGTGGTTTTAGTCTGGGGATTGATACAGGGCTATGGGGAGAGAGCGGGGCAGTGGGATTAGTTTGGGGATTGATACAGGGCTATGGGGAGAGAGCGGGGCAGTCGGATTAGTTTGGGGATTGATACAGGGCTGTGGGGAGAGAGTGGGGCAGTGGGATTAGTTTGGGATTGATACAGGGCTATGGGGAGCGAGTGGGGCAGTGGGATTAGTTTGGGGATTGATACAGGGCTATGGGGAGAGAGCGGGGGCAGTGGGATTAGTTTGGGGATTGATACAGGGCTATGGGGAGAGAGCGGGGCAGTGGGATTAGTTTGGGGATTGATACAGGGCTATGGGGAGAGAGTGGGGCAGTGGGATTAGTTTGGGGACTGATACAGGGCTATGGGGAGAGAGCGGGGCAGTGGGACTAGTTTGGGGATTGATACAGGGCTATGGGGAGAGAGTGGGGCCGTGGGATTAGTTTGGGGATTGATACAGGGCTATGGGGAGCGAGTGGGGCAGTGGGATTAGTTTGGGGATTGATACAGGGCTATGGGGAGAGAGCGGGGGCAGTGGGATTAGTTTGGGGATTGATACAGGGCTATGGGGAGAGAGCGGGGGCAGTGGGATTAGTTTGGGGATTGATACAGGGCTATGGGGAGAGAGCTGGACAGTGGGATTAGTTTGGGGATTGATACAGGGCTATGGGGAGAGAGTGGGGCAGTGGGATTAGTTTGGGGATTGATACAGGGCTCTGGGGAGAGAGCGGGGCAGTGGGATTAGTTTGGGGATTGATACAGGGTCATGGGGAGAGAGCGGGGCTGTGGGATTAGCTTGGGGATTGATACAGGGCTATGGGGAGAGAGCGGGGCAGTGGGATTAGTTTGTGGATTGATACAGGGCAATGGGGAGAGAGTGGGACAGTGGGATTAGTTTGGGGATTGATACAGGGCTATGGGGAGAGAGTGGGGCAGTGGGATGAGATTGGGGTTTGATACAAGGCTATGGGGAGAGAGCGGGGCAGTGGGATGAGATTGGGGTTTGATACAAGGCTATGGGGAGAGAGCGGGACAGTGGGATTAGTTTGGGGATTGATACAGGGCTATGGGGAGAGAGCGGGGATGTGGGATTAGTTTGGGGATTGATACAGGGCTATGGGGAGAGAGCGGGCCAGTGGGATTAATTTGGGGATTGATACAGAGCTATGGGGAGAGAGTGGGGCAGTGGGATGAGATTGGGGTTTGATACAGGGCTATGTGGAGAGAGTGGGGCAGTGGGATGAGATTGGGGTTTGATACAAGGCTATGGGGAGAGAGCGGGGCAGTGGGATTAGTTTGTGGATCGACACAGGGCTATGGGGAGAGAGCGGGATTAGTTTGGGGGTTGATACAGGGCTATGGGGGGAGAGCGGGGCAGTTGGATTAGTTTGGGGATTGATACAGGGCTATGGGGAGAGAGCGGGGCAGTGGGATTAGTTTGGGGATTGATACAGGGCTCTGGGGAGAGAGCGGGGCAGTGGGGTTAGTTTCGGGATTGATACAGGGCTATGGGGAGAGAGTGGGGCAGTGGGATTAGTTTGGGGATTGATACAGGGCTATGGGGAGAGAGCGGGGCAGTGGGATTAGTTTGGGGATTGATACAGGGCTATGGGGAGAGAACGGGGCAGTGGGATTAGTTTGGGATTGATACAGGGCTATGGGGAGAGAGCGGGGCAGTGGGATTAGTTTGGGGATTGATACAGGGCTATGGGGAGAGAGTGGGACAGTGGGATTAGTTTGGGGATTGATACAGGGCTAGGGGGAGAGAGCGGGGCAGTGGGATTAGTTTGGGATTGATACAGGGCTATGGGGAGAGAGCGGGGCAGTGGGATTAGTTTGGGGATTGATACAGGGCTATGGGGAGAGAACGGGGCAGTGGGATTAGTTTGGGGATTGATACAGGGCTATGGGGAGAGAACGGGGCAGTGGGATTAGTTTGGGATTGATACAGGGCTATGGGGAGCGAGCGGGGCAGTGGGATTAGTTTGGGGATTGATACAGGGCTACGGGGAGAGAGCGGGGCAGTGGGATTAGTTTGGGATTGATACAGGGCTACGGGGAGAGAGCGGGGCAGTGGGATTAGTTTGGGATTGATACAGGGGTATGGGGAGAGAGCGGGGCAGTGGGATTAGTTTGGGGATTGATACAGGGCTACGGGGAGAGAGCGGGGCAGTGGGATTAGTTTGGGATTGATACAGGGGTATGGGGAGAGAGCGGGGCAGTGGGATTAGTTTGGGGATTGATACAGGGCTATGGGGAGAGAGCGGGGCAGTGGGATTAGTTTGGGGATTGATACAGGGCTATGGGGAGAGAGTGGGACAGTGGGATTAGTTTGGGGATTGATACAGGGCTATGGGGAGAGAGTGGGGCAGTGGGATTAGTTTGGGGACTGATACAGGGCTATAGGGAGAGAGTGGGGCAGTGGGATTAGTTTGGGGATTGATACAGGGCTCTGGGGAGAGAGCGGGGCAGTGGGATTAGTTTGGGGATTGATACAGGGTCATGGGGAGAGAGCGGGGCTGTGGGATTAGCTTGGGGATTGATACAGGGCAATGGGGAGAGAGTGGGACAGTGGGATTAGTTTGGGGATTGATACAGGGCTATGGGGAGAGAGTGGGGCAGTGGGATGAGATTGGGGTTTGATACAAGGCTATGGGGAGAGAGCGGGGCAGTGGGATGAGATTGGGGTTTGATACAAGGCTATGGGGAGAGAGCGGGACAGTGGGATTAGTTTGGGGATTGATACAGGGCTATGGGGAGAGAGCGGGGATGTGGGATTAGTTTGGGGATTGATACAGGGCTATGGGGAGAGAGTGGGGCAGTGGGATGAGATTGGGGTTTGATACAGGGCTATGTGGAGAGAGTGGGGCAGTGGGATGAGATTGGGGTTTGATACAAGGCTATGGGGAGAGAGCGGGGCAGTGGGATTAGTTTGTGGATCGACACAGGGCTATGGGGAGAGAGCGGGATTAGTTTGGGGGTTGATACAGGGCTATGGGGGGAGAGCGGGGCAGTTGGATTAGTTTGGGGATTGATACAGGGCTATGGGGAGAGAGCGGGGCAGTGGGATTAGTTTGGGGATTGATACAGGGCTCTGGGGAGAGAGCGGGGCAGTGGGGTTAGTTTCGGGATTGATACAGGGCTATGGGGAGAGAGTGGGGCAGTGGGATTAGTTTGGGGATTGATACAGGGCTATGGGGAGAGAGCGGGGCAGTGGGATTAGTTTGGGGATTGATACAGGGCTATGGGGAGAGAACGGGGCAGTGGGATTAGTTTGGGATTGATACAGGGCTATGGGGAGAGAGCGGGGCAGTGGGATTAGTTTGGGGATTGATACAGGGCTATGGGGAGAGAGTGGGACAGTGGGATTAGTTTGGGGATTGATACAGGGCTAGGGGGAGAGAGCGGGGCAGTGGGATTAGTTTGGGATTGATACAGGGCTATGGGGAGAGAGCGGGGCAGTGGGATTAGTTTGGGGATTGATACAGGGCTATGGGGAGAGAACGGGGCAGTGGGATTAGTTTGGGATTGATACAGGGCTATGGGGAGAGAGCGGGGCAGTGGGATCAGTTTGGGATTGATACAGGGCTACGGGGAGAGAGCGGGGCAGTGGGATTAGTTTGGGATTGATACAGGGGTATGGGGAGAGAGCGGGGCAGTGGGATTAGTTTGGGGATTGATACAGGGCTACGGGGAGAGAGCGGGGCAGTGGGATTAGTTTGGGATTGATACAGGGGTATGGGGAGAGAGCGGGGCAGTGGAATTAGTTTGGGGATTGATACAGGGCTATGGGGAGAGAGCGGGGCAGTGGGATTAGTTTGGGGATTGATACAGGGCTATGGGGAGAGAGCGGGGCAGTGGGATTAGTTTGGGGATTGATACAGGGCTATGGGGAGAGAGCAGGACAGTGGGAGTAGTTTGGGGATTGATACAGGGCTATGGGGAGAGAGTGGGGCAGTGGGATTAGTTTGGGGACTGATACAGGGCTATAGGGAGAGAGCGGGGCAGTGGGATTAGTTTGGGGATTGATACAGGGCTATGGGGAGAGAGCAGGACAGTGGGATTAGTTTGGGGATTGATACAGGGCTATGGGGAGAGAGCGGGGCAGTGGGATTAGTTTGGGGATTGATACAGGGCTATGGGGAGAGAGCAGGGCAGTGGGATTAGTTTGGGATTGATACAGGGCTACGGGGAGAGAGCAGGACAGTGGGATTAGTTTGGGATTGATACAGGGCTACGGGGAGAGAGCAGGGCAGTGGGATTAGTTTGGGGATTGATACAGGGCTATGGGGAGAGAGCGGGGCAGTGGGATTAGTTTGGGATTGATACAGGGCTATGGGGAGAGAGCAGGGCAGTGGGATTAGTTTGGGGATTGATACAGGGCTACGGGGAGAGAGCGGGGCAGTGGGATTAGTTTGGGGATTGATACAAGGCTATGGGGAGAGAGCGGGGCAGTGGGATTAGTTTGGGGATTGATACAGGGCTATGGGGAGAGTGGGGCAGTGGGATTAGTTTGGGATTGATACAGGGCTATGGGGAGAGAGCGGGGCAGTGGGATTAGTTTGGGGATTGATACAGGGCTACGGGGAGAGAGCGGGGCAGTGGGATTAGTTTGGGGATTGATACAGGGCTATGGGGAGAGAGCAGGGCAGTGGGATTAGTTTGGGATTGATACAGGGCTACGGGGAGAGAGCAGGGCAGTGGGATTAGTTTGGGATTGATACAGGGCTATGGGGAGAGAACGGGGCAGTGGGATTAGTTTGGGATTGATACAGGGCGATGGGGAGAGAGTGGGACAGTGGGATTAGTTTGGGGATTGATACAGGGCTACGGGGAGAGAGCGGGGCAGTGGGATTAGTTTGGGATTGATACAGGGCTATGGGGAGGGAGCGGGGCAGTGGGATTAGTTTGGGGATTGATACAGGGCTATGGGGAGAGAGTGGGACAGTGGGATTAGTTTGGGGATTGATACAGGGCTATGGGGAGAGAGCGGGGCAGTGGGATTAGTTTGGGATTGATACAGGGCTATGGGGAGAGAGTGGGACAGTGGGATTAGTTTGGGGATTGATACAGGGCTATGGGGAGAGAGCGGGGCAGTGGGATTAGTTTGGGATTGATACAGGGCTATGGGGAGAGAGTGGGACAGTGGGATTAGTTTGGGGATTGATACAGGGCTATGGGGAGAGAGCGGGGCAGTGGGATTAGTTTGGGATTGATACAGGGCTATGGGGAGAGAGTGGGGCAGTGGGATTAGTTTGGGGATTGATACAGGGCTATGGGGAGAGAGCGGGGCAGTGGGATTAGTTTGGGATTGATACAGGGCTCTGGGGAGAGAGTGGGACAGTGGGATTCGTTTGGGGATTGATACAGGGTTATGGGGAGAGAGCGGGGCAGTGGGATTAGTTTGGGATTGATACAGGGCTATGGGGAGAGAGTGGGACAGTGGGATTAGTTTGGGGATTGATACAGGGCTGTGGGGAATGAGCGGGGCAGTGGGATTAGTTTGGGATTGATACAGGGCTATGGGGAGGGAGCGGGGCAGTGGGATGAGATTGGGAGATTGTCTTACTGATCCATGGGCGAATGCTCCGATAACGAACAAGACGGACTCCTCCTTGGGAACCAGATCTTGGATTCTCACAACCTCCTCCGTGTGGAATGTTGTTCCGATCTTCCGACACCCAACTGGCAGATGGTCTGTTATAGGATTCTTAATAACCTGCAGGGAACAGAGGGAAAGTCGCTCAGCACTGACCCTCCCACAGTGCGGCGCTCCCTCAGCACCGACCCTCCCACAGTGCGGCGCTCCCTCAGCACTGACCCTCCCACAGTGTGGCGCTCCCTCAGCACCGACCCTCCCACAGTGCGGCGCTCCCTCAGCACTGACCCTCACACAGTGCGGCGCTCCCTCAGCACTGACCCTCCCACAGTGCGGCGCTCCCTCAGCACTGACCCTCCCACAGTGCGGCGCTCCCTCAGCACCGACCCTCCCACAGTGCGGCGCTCCCTCAGCACCGACCCTCCCACAGTGCGGCGCTCCCTCAGCACCGACCCTCCCACAGTGCGGCGCTCCCTCAGCACTGACCCTCCCACAGTGCGGCGCTCCCTCAGCACCGACCCTCCCACAGTGCGGCGCTACCTCAGCACTGACCCTCCCACAGTGCGGCGCTCCCTCAGCACTGACCCTCCCACAGTGCGGCGCTCCCTCAGCACTGACCCTCCCACAGTGCGGTGCTCCCTCAGCACCGACCCTCCCGCAGTGCGGCGCTCCCTAAACACTGACCCTCCCACAGTGTGGCGCTCCCTCAGCACCGACCCTCCCACAGTGCGGCGCTCCCTCAGCACCGACCCTCCCACAGTGCGGCGCTCCTTCAGCACTGACCCTCCCACAGTGCGGCGCTCCCTCAGCACCGACCCTCCCACAGTGCGGCGCTCCCTCAGCACTGACCCTCCCACAGTGCGGCGCTCCCTCAGCACTGACCCTCCCACAGTGCGGCGCTCCCTCAGCACTGACCCTCCCACAGTGCGGCGCTCCCTCAGCACTGACCCTCCCACAGTGCGGCGCTCCCTCAGCACTGACCCTCCCACAGTGCGGCGCTCCCTCAGCACTGACCCTCCCACAGTGCGGCGCTCCCTCAGCACCGACCCTCCCACAGTGCGGCGCTCCCTCAGCACCGACCCTCCCACAGTGCGGCGCTCCCTCAGCACCGACCCTCCCACAGTGCGGCGCTCCCTCAGCACCGACCCTCCCACAGTGCGGCGCTCCCTCAGCACCGACCCTCCCACAGTGCGGCGCTCCCTCAGCACCGACCCTCCCACAGTGCGGCGCTCCTTCAGCACTGACCCTCCCACAGTGCGGCGCTCCCTCAGCACCGACCCTCCCACAGTGCGGCGCTCCCTCAGCACTGACCCTCCCACAGTGCGGCGCTCCCTCAGCACTGACCCTCCCACAGTGCGGCGCTCCCTCAGCACTGACCCTCCCACAGTGCGGCGCTCCCTCAGCACTGACCCTCCCACAGTGCGGCGCTCCCTCAGCACTGACCCTCCCACAGTGCGGCGCTCCCTCAGCACCGACCCTCCCACAGTGCGGCGCTCCCTCAGCACCGACCCTCCCACAGTGCGGCGCTCCCTCAGCACCGACCCTCCCACAGTGCGGCGCTCCCTCAGCACTGACCCTCCCACAGTGCGGCGCTCCCTCAGCACCGACCCTCCCACAGTGCGGCGCTACCTCAGCACTGACCCTCCCACAGTGCGGCGCTCCCTCAGCACTGACCCTCCCACAGTGCGGCGCTCCCTCAGCACTGACCCTCCCACAGTGCGGTGCTCCCTCAGCACCGACCCTCCCGCAGTGCGGCGCTCCCTAAACACTGACCCTCCCACAGTGTGGCGCTCCCTCAGCACCGACCCTCCCACAGTGCGGCGCTCCCTCAGCACCGACCCTCCCACAGTGCGGCGCTCCTTCAGCACTGACCCTCCCACAGTGCGGCGCTCCCTCAGCACCGACCCTCCCACAGTGCGGCGCTCCCTCAGCACTGACCCTCCCACAGTGCGGCGCTCCCTCAGCACTGACCCTCCCACAGTGCGGCGCTCCCTCAGCACTGACCCTCCCACAGTGCGGCGCTCCCTCAGCACCGACCCTCCCACAGTGCGGCGCGCCCTCAGCACTGACCCTCCCACAGTGCAGCGCTCCCTCAGCACCGACCCTCCCACAGTGCGGCGCTCCCTCAGCACTGACCCTCCCACAGTGCGGCGCTCCCTCAGCACTGACCCTCCCACAGTGCGGCGCTCCCTCAGCACTGACCCTCCCACAGTGCGGCGCTCCCTCAGCACTGACCCACCCACAGTGCGGCGCTCCCTCAGCACTGACCCTCCCACAGTGCGGCGCTCCCTCAGCACCGACCCTCCCACAGCGCGGCGCTCCCTCAGCACCGACCCTCCCACAGTGCGGCGCTCCCTCAGCACTGACCCTCCCACAGTGCGGCGCTCCCTCAGCACTGACCCTCCCACAGTGCGGCGCTCCCTCAGCACTGACCCTCCCACAGTGCGGCGCTCCCTCAGCACCGACCCTCCCACAGTGCGGCGCGCCCTCAGCACTGACCCTCCCACAGTGCAGCGCTCCCTCAGCACCGACCCTCCCACAGTGCGGCGCTCCCTCAGCACTGACCCTCCCACAGTGCGGCGCTCCCTCAGCACTGACCCTCCCACAGTGCGGCGCTCCCACAGCACTGACCCTCCCACAGTGCGGCGCTCCCTCAGCACTGACCCTCCCACAGTGCGGCGCTCCCTCAGCACTGACCCTCCCACAGTGCGGCGCTCCCTCAGCACCGACCCTCCCACAGCGCGGCGCTCCCTCAGCACCGACCTTCCCACAGTGCGGCACTTCCTCAGCACTGACCCTCCCACAGTGCGGCGCTCTCTCAGCACTGACCCTCCCACAGTGCGGCGCTCCCTCAGCACTGACCCTCCCACAGTGCGGCGCTCCCTCAGCACTGACCCACAGTGCGGCGCTCCCTCAGCACTGACCCTCCCACAGTGCGGCACTCCCTCGGCACTGACCCTCCCACAGTGCGGCGCTCCCTCAGCACTGACCCTCCCACAGTGCGGCGCTCCCTCAGCACTGACCCTCCCACAGTGCGGCGCTCCCTCAGCACTGACCCTCCCACAGTGCGGCGCTCCCTCAGCACTGACCCTCCCACAGTGCGGCGCTCCCTCAGCACTGACCCTCCCACAGTGCGGCGCTCCCTCAGCACCGACCCTCCCACAGTGCGGCGCTCCCTCAGCACTGACCCTCCCACAGTGTGGCGCTCCCTCAGCACCGACCCTCCCACAGTGCGGCGCTCCCTCAGCACCGACCCTCCCACAGTGCGGCGCTCCCTCAGCACTGACCCTCCCACAGTGTGGCGCTCCCTCAGCACCGACCCTCCCACAGTGCGGGCCATGCCACCTACCCTGAGGAGTTTCTGTGGGCCATCAGCAGCGCGAACACTCAGCTTGTGCAGGAGTTGGACTGTGAGAGATGGAGAGCGGGAGACAGCTGGTTCAGTGAGCAAATATTATACCAAGAACCAAAGAGAATTACAGCACAGGAACAGGCCCTTCGGCCCTCCAAGCCTGCACCGACCATGCTGCCCCAACTGAACTAAAACCCCCTACCCTTCCGGGGACCATATCCCTCTATTCCCATCCTATTCATGGATTTGTCAAGACGCCCCTTTAAACTCACTATCGTATCCGCTTCCACTCCTTCCCCCGGCAGTGAGTTCCAGGCACCCACCACCCTCTGTGTAAAAAACTTGCCTCGTACATCTCCTTTAAACCTTGCCCCTCGCACCTTAAACCTGTGCTCCCCGAGTAACTGACTCTTCCACCCTGGGGAAAAAGCTTCTGACTATCCACTCTGTCCATGCCCCTCATAATCTTGTAGACTTCTATCAGGTCTCCCCTCAACCTCCGTCGCTCCAGTGAGAACAAACCAAGTTTCTCCAACCTCTCCTCATAGCTAATGCCCTCCATACCAGGCAACATCCTGGTAAATCTTTTCTGTACCCTCTCCAAAGCCTCCACATCCTTCTGGTAGTGTGGCGACCAGAATTGAACACTATATTCCAAGTGCGGCCTCACTCAGGTTCTATAAAGCTGCAACATGACTTGCCAATTTTTAAACTCAATACCCCGGCCGATGAAGGCAAGCATGCCCTATGCCTTCTTGACTACCTTCTCCACCTGCATTGCCACTTTCAGTGATCTGTGGACCTGTACACCCAGATAAAGTTTCAAGTTTCATTCATGAGTAACAGGTAGGAGCAGAATGAGGCCACTCGGCCCATCGAGTCTGCTCCGCCATTCAACCATGGCTGATATTTTTCTCATCCCCATTCTCCTGCCTTTTCCCCATGACCCCTGATCCCCTTATTAATCAAGAACCTATCTATCTCTGTCTTAAAGACACTCAATGACCCGGCCTCCACATCCTTCTGCGGCAAAGAGTTCCACAGATTCCCCACTCTCTGGTTGAAGAAATTCCTCCTCATCTCTGTTTTAAAGGATCGTCCCTTCAGCCTGAGGTTGTGTTCCCTCTGGTTCTAGTTTTTCCCACTAGTGGAAACATCCTCTCCACGTCCACTCTATCCTCGCAGTATCCTGTAAGTTTCAATAAGATCCTTTCCCTCATCCTTCTAAACTCCAACGAGTACAGACCCAGAGTCCTCAACCGTTCCTCACACGACAAGCTCTTCATTCCAGGGATCATTCTTGTGAACCTCCTCTGGACCCTTTCCAAGGCCCAGCACATCCTTCCTTAGATACGGGGCCCAAAACTGCTCACGATACTCCAAATGGGGTCTGAGCAGAGCCTGATACAGCCTCAGAAGTCCATCCCTGCTCTTGTATTCTAGCCCCCTCGACATGAATGCCAACATTGCATTTGCCTTCCTAACTGCCGACTGGACGGCACGGTAGCACAGTGGGTTAGCGCTGCTGCCTCACAGCGCCAGGGACCCGGGTTCGATTCCCGGCCTCGGGTCACTGTCTGTGCGGAGTCTGCACATTCTCCCCGTGTCTGCGTGGGTTTCCTCTGGGTGCTCCGGTTTCCTCCCACAGTCTGAAAGACGTGCTGGTTAGGGTGCATTGGCCGTGCTAAATTCTCCCTCAGTGTAACCCGAACAGGAGTGTGGCAACTGGGGGAATTCTCACAGTAACTTCATCGCAGTGTTAATGTCAGCCTTACTTGTGACTAATAAATAAAGTTGAAACCTGCACATTAACCTGAAGAGAATCTTGAACAGGGACTCCCAAATCCCGGTGTGTTTCTGATTTCCAAAGCTTTTTCTCAATCAGAAAATAGTCAGCGCCTCCATTCCATTAACACTGCAATGAAGTTACTGTGAGAATTCCCCCAGTTGCCACACTCCTGTTCGGGTTACACTGAGGGAGAATTTAGCACGGTCCAATGCACCCTAACCAGCACGTCTTTCAGACTGTGGGAGGAAACCGGAGCACCCGGAGGAAACCCACGCAGACACGGGGAGAATGTGCAGACTCCGCACAGACAGTGACCCGAGCCGGGAATCGAACCCGGGTCCCTGGCTCTGCAAGTGCTAACCACTGGGCGACCCTCTCTCTCTCTGTCTCTCCGCCTCTCTCTCTCCCCCTCCGCCTCTCTCTCTCCCCCTCCGCCTCTCTCTCTCCCCCTCCGCCCCCCTCTCTCTCCCCCTCCGCCCCTCTCTCTCTCCCCCTCCGCCCCTCTCTCTCTCCCCCTCCGCCCCTCTCTCTCTCCCCCTCCGCCCCTCTCTCTCTCCCCCTCCGCCCCTCTCTCTCTCCCCCTCCGCCCTCTCTCTCTCCCCCTCCGCCCCTCTCTCTTCCCCCCGCCCCTCTCTCTCTCCCCCCGCCCCTCTCTCTCTCCCCCCGCCCCTCTCTCTCTCCCCCCGCCCCCCTGTCCCCCCGCCCCTCTCCCTGTCCCCCCGCCCCTCTCCCTGTCCCCCGCCTCTCTCTCTGTCCCCCCGCCCCTCTCTCTGTCCCCCCGCCCCTCTCTCTGTCCCCCCGCCCCTCTCTCTGTCCCCCCGCCCCTCTCCCTGTCCCCCCGCCCCTCTCCCTGTCCCCCCGCCCCTCTCCCTGTCCCCCCGCCTCTCTCCCTGTCCCCCCGCCCCTCTCTGTCCCCCCGCCCCTCTCTCTGTCCCCCCGCCCCTCTCCCTGTCCCCCCGCCTCTCTCCCTGTCCCCCCGCCTCTCTCCCTGTCCCCCCGCCCCTCTCACTGTCCCCCCGCCCCTCTCTCTGTCCCCCCGCCCCTCTCTCTGTCCCCCCGCCCCTCTCTCTGTCCCCCCGCCCCTCTCCCTGTCCCCCCGCCCCTCTCCCTGTCCCCCCGCCCCTCTCTCTGTCCCCCCGCCCCTCTCTCTGTCCCCCCGCCCCTCTCCCTGTCCCCCCGCCCCTCTCCCTGTCCCCCCGCCCCTCTCCCTGTCCCCCCGCCCCTCTCCCTGTCCCCCCGCCCCTCTCCCTGTCCCCCCGCCCCTCTCCCTGTCCCCCCGCCCCTCTCCCTGTCCCCCCGCCCCTCTCCCTGTCCCCCCGCCCCTCTCCCTGTCCCCCCGCCCCTCTCCCTGTCCCCCCGCCCCTCTCCCTGTCCCCCCGCCCCTCTCACTGTCCCCCGCCCCTCTCACTGTCCCCCCGCCCCTCTCTCTGTCCCCCCGCCCCTCTCCCTGTCCCCCCGCCCCTCTCCCTGTCCCCCCGCCCCTCTCCCTGTCCCCCCGCCCCTCTCCCTGTCCCCCCGCCCCTCTCCCTGTCCACCCGCCCCTCTCCCTGTCCACCCGCCCCTCTCCCTGTCCACCCGCCCCTCTCCCTGTCCACCCGCCCCTCTCCCTGTCCACCCGCCCCTCTCCCTGTCCACCCGCCCCTCTCCCTGTCCACCCGCCCCTCTCCCTGTCCACCGCCCCTCTCCCTGTCCCCCCGCCTCTCTCTGTCCCCCGCCCCTCTCTCTGTCCCCCCGCCCCTCTCTCTGTCCCCCCGCCCCTCTCTCTGTCCCCCCGCCCCTCTCTCTGTCCCCCCGCCCCTCTCTCTGTCCCCCCGCCCCTCTCTCTGTCCCCCCGCCCCTCTCTCTGTCCCCCGCCCTCTCTCTGTCCCCCGCCCCTCTCTCTGTCCCCCGCCCCTCTCTCTGTCCCCCCGCCCCTCTCTGTCCCCCCGCCCCTCTCTCTGTCCCCCCGCCCCTCTCTCTGTCCCCCCGCCCCTCTCTCTGTCCCCCGCCCCTCGCCCTCTCCGCCCCTCTCCCTCTGCCTCTCCCCCTCTGCCTCTGCCTCTCTCTCTGTGAGGCAGCAGCGCTAACCCACCGTGGCGCCCCCTCTGCTTATCAACCCTCTGAAGGTTTGTGCCATTTACTGCATATTTCCCATCTCTATTGGACCTTCCAGCTCACCTTTGTCCGGGATCAAACTCTGTACTCATATCGCTCCTCACTCCAAACCCACAATGCTGCCTCCTCCCTCCCCCCCCCCCCCCCCCCCCCCCCCCCCCGCACCCCTGTCCCCCCATTTCCCCGGAGACAACTCACCCATCAGGCCACAGAACCTGTCAAAGGTGCGGGGGATGCGGGGTCTGCGGGTTAATCTCGATCAGTACATTTCTCTGTGTGTGGACATAGACCTGAAGGAGGCCGGCTCGGTTCAGTGGGCTATCCATCAGCATCAACAGGCTCTGCAAGAGAGAGAGGGAGAGAGAGACGGGGGGGCAGAGAG
>NW_027593354.1:0-33852 GCF_964213995.1 Mustelus asterias
GTCTGGGGGAGAGATGGAGCCCCCTCTCCTCCTCCCCGCTCCGTGTGTGTGTCTCGGGGGAGAGATGGAGCCCCCTCTCCTCCTCCCCGCTCCGTGTGTGTGTCTCGGGGGAGAGATGGAGCCCCCTCTCCTCCTCCCCGCTCCGTGTGTGTGTCTGGGGGAGAGATGGAGCCCCCTCTCCTCCTCCCCGCTCCGTGTGTGTGTCTCGGGGGAGAGATGGAGCCCCCTCTCCTCCTCCCCCGCTCCGTGTGTGTGTCTCGGGGGAGAGATGGAGCCCCCTCTCCTCCCCGCTCCGTGTGTGTGTCTCGGGGGAGAGATGGAGCCCCCTCTCCTCCTCCCCGCTCCGTGTGTGTGTCCCGGGGGAGAGATGGAGCTCCCTCTCCTCCTCCCCGCCCCGTGTGTGTGTCCCGGGGGAGAGATGGAGCTGCCTCTCCTCCCCGCTCCGTGTGTGTGTCTCGGGGGGAGATGGAGCCCCCTCTCCTCCCCGCTCCGTGTGTGTGTCTGGGGGAGAGATGGAGCTCCCTCTCCTCCCCGCTCCGTGTGTGTGTCTCGGGGGAGAGATGGAGCCCCCTCTCCTCCCCGCTCCGTGTGTGTGTCCCGGGGGAGAGATGGAGCTCCCTCTCCTCCTCCCCGCTCCGTGTGTGTGTCTCGGGGGGAGATGGAGCCCCCTCTCCTCCCCGCTCCGTGAGTGTGTCTGGGGGAGAGATGGAGCCCCCTCTCCTCCCCGCTCCGTGAGTGTGTCTGGGGGAGAGATGGAGCCCCCTCTCCTCCCCGCTCCGTGTGTGTGTCTCGGGGGAGAGATGGAGTTCCCTCTCCTCCCCGCTCCGTGTGTGTGTCTGGGGGAGAGATGGAGCTCCCTCTCCTCCCCGCTCCGTGTGTGTGTCTCGGGGGAGAGATGGAGCCCCCTCTCCTCCCGCTCCGTGTGTGTGTGTCTCGGGGGAGAGATGGAGCCCCCTCTCCTCCCCGCTCCGTGTGTGTGTCTCGGGGGAGAGATGGAGCCCCCTCTCCTCCCCGCTCCGTGTGTGTGTCTCGGGGAGAGATGGAGCCCCCTCTCCTCCCCGCTCCGTGTGTGTGTCTGGGGGGAGAGATGGAGCCCCCTCTCCTCCCCGCTCCGTGTGTGTGTCTGGGGGAGAGATGGAGACCCCTCTCCTCCCCGCTCCGTGTGTGTGTCTCGGGGAGAGATGGAGCCCCCTCTCCTCCCCGCTCCGTGTGTGTGTCTCGGGGGAGAGATGGAGCCCCCTCTCCTCCCCGCTCCGTGTGTGTGTCTGGGGGAGAGATGGAGCTCCCTCTCCTCCCCGCTCCGTGTGTGTGTGTCTGGGGGAGAGATGGGGCCCCCTCTCCTCCCCGCTCCGTGTGTGTGTCTCGGGGGAGAGATGGAGCCCCCTCTCCTCCCCGCTCCGTGTGTGTGTCCGGGGGAGAGATGGAGCCCCCTCTCCTCCTCCCCGCTCCATGTGTGTGTCTCGTGGGAGAGATGGAGCCCCCTCTCCTCCCCGCTCCGTGTGTGTGTGTCTGGGGGAGAGATGGAGCTCCCTCTCCTCCCCGCTCCGTGTGTGTGTGTCTGGGGGAGAGATGGAGCTCCCTCTCCTCCCCGCTCCGTGTGTGTGTCTGGGGGAGAGATGGAGCTCCCTCTCCTCCCCGCTCCGTGTGTGTGTCCCGGGGGAGAGATGGAGCCCCCTCTCCTCCCCGCTCCGTGTGTGTGTCTCGGGGGAGAGATGGAGCCCCCTCTCCTCCTCCCCGCTCCGTGTGTGTGTCTGGGGGAGAGATGGGGCTCCCTCTCCTCCTCCCCGCTCCGTGTGTGTGTCCCGGGGGAGAGATGGAGCTCCCTCTCCTCCCTCCCCGCTCCGTGTGTGTGTCTGGGGGAGAGATGGAGCTCCCTCTCCTCCCCGCTCCGTGTGTGTGTCTCGGGGGAGAGATGGAGCCCCCTCTCCTCCCGCTCCGTGTGTGTGTGTCTCGGGGGAGAGATGGAGCCCCCTCTCCTCCCCGCTCCGTGTGTGTGTCTCGGGGGAGAGATGGAGCCCCCTCTCCTCCCCGCTCCGTGTGTGTGTCTCGGGGGAGAGATGGAGCCCCCTCTCCTCCTCCCCGCGCCGTGTGTGTGTCTGGGGGGAGAGATGGAGCCCCCTCTCCTCCCCGCTCCGTGTGTGTGTCTGGGGGAGAGATGGAGACCCCTCTCCTCCCCGCTCCGTGTGTGTGTCTCGGGGAGAGATGGAGCCCCCTCTCCTCCCCGCTCCGTGTGTGTGTCTCGGGGGAGAGATGGAGCCCCCTCTCCTCCCCGCTCCGTGTGTGTGTCTGGGGGAGAGATGGAGCTCCCTCTCCTCCCCGCTCCGTGTGTGTGTCTGGGGGAGAGATGGAGCTCCCTCTCCTCCCCGCTCCGTGTGTGTGTGTCTGGGGGAGAGATGGGGCCCCCTCTCCTCCCCGCTCCGTGTGTGTGTCTCGGGGGAGAGATGGAGCCCCCTCTCCTCCCCGCTCCGTGTGTGTGTCCGGGGGAGAGATGGAGCCCCCTCTCCTCCTCCCCGCTCCATGTGTGTGTCTCGTGGGAGAGATGGAGCCCCCTCTCCTCCCCGCTCCGTGTGTGTGTGTCTGGGGGAGAGATGGAGCTCCCTCTCCTCCCCGCTCCGTGTGTGTGTGTCTGGGGGAGAGATGGAGCTCCCTCTCCTCCCCGCTCCGTGTGTGTGTCTGGGGGAGAGATGGAGCTCCCCTCTCCTCCCCGCTCCGTGTGTGTGTCCCGGGGGAGAGATGGAGCCCCCTCTCCTCCCCGCTCCGTGTGTGTGTCTCGGGGGAGAGATGGAGCCCCCTCTCCTCCTCCCCGCTCCGTGTGTGTGTCTGGGGGAGAGATGGGGCTCCCTCTCCTCCTCCCCGCTCCGTGTGTGTGTCCCCGGGGGAGAGATGGAGCCCCCTCTCCTCCCCGCTCCGTGTGTGTGTCTGGGGGAGAGATGGAGCTCCCTCTCCTCCCCGCTCCGTGTGTGTGTGTCTGGGGGAGAGATGGGGCCCCCTCTCCTCCCCGCTCCGTGTGTGTGTCTCGGGGGAGAGATGGAGCCCCCTCTCCTCCCCGCTCCGTGTGTGTGTCCGGGGGAGAGATGGAGCCCCCTCTCCTCCTCCCCGCTCCATGTGTGTGTCTCGTGGGAGAGATGGAGCCCCCTCTCCTCCCCGCTCCGTGTGTGTGTGTCTGGGGGAGAGATGGAGCTCCCTCTCCTCCCCGCTCCGTGTGTGTGTGTCTGGGGGAGAGATGGAGCTCCCTCTCCTCCCCGCTCCGTGTGTGTGTCTGGGGGAGAGATGGAGCTCCCTCTCCTCCCCGCTCCGTGTGTGTGTCCCGGGGGAGAGATGGAGCCCCCTCTCCTCCCCGCTCCGTGTGTGTGTCTCGGGGGAGAGATGGAGCCCCCTCTCCTCCTCCCCGCTCCGTGTGTGTGTCTGGGGGAGAGATGGGGCTCCCTCTCCTCCTCCCCGCTCCGTGTGTGTGTCCCGGGGGAGAGATGGAGCTCCCTCTCCTCCTCCCCGCTCCGTGTGTGTGTCTCGGGGGGAGATGGAGCCCCCTCTCCTCCCCGCTCCGTGAGTGTGTCTGGGGGAGAGATGGAGCCCCCTCTCCTCCCCGCTCCGTGAGTGTGTCTGGGGGAGAGATGGAGCCCCCTCTCCTCCCCGCTCCGTGTGTGTGTCTCGGGGGAGAGATGGAGTTCCCTCTCCTCCCCGCTCCGTGTGTGTGTCTGGGGGAGAGATGGAGCTCCCTCTCCTCCCCGCTCCGTGTGTGTGTCTCGGGGAAGAGATGGAGCCCCCTCTCCTCCCGCTCCGTGTGTGTGTGTCTCGGGGAGAGATGGAGCCCCCTCTCCTCCCCGCTCCGTGTGTGTGTCTCGGGGGAGAGATGGAGCCCCCTCTCCTCCCCGCTCCGTGTGTGTGTCTCGGGGGAGAGATGGAGCCCCCTCTCCTCCTCCCCGCGCCGTGTGTGTGTCTGGGGGGAGAGATGGAGCCCCCTCTCCTCCCCGCTCCGTGTGTGTGTCTGGGGGAGAGATGGAGACCCCTCTCCTCCCCGCTCCGTGTGTGTGTCTCGGGGAGAGATGGAGCCCCCTCTCCTCCCCGCTCCGTGTGTGTGTCTCGGGGGAGAGATGGAGCCCCCTCTCCTCCCCGCTCCGTGTGTGTGTCTGGGGGAGAGATGGAGCTCCCTCTCCTCCCCGCTCCGTGTGTGTGTCTGGGGGAGAGATGGAGCTCCCTCTCCTCCCCGCTCCGTGTGTGTGTGTCTGGGGGAGAGATGGGGCCCCCTCTCCTCCCCGCTCCGTGTGTGTGTCTCGGGGGAGAGATGGAGCCCCCTCTCCTCCCCGCTCCGTGTGTGTGTCCGGGGGAGAGATGGAGCCCCCTCTCCTCCTCCCCGCTCCATGTGTGTGTCTCGTGGGAGAGATGGAGCCCCCTCTCCTCCCCGCTCCGTGTGTGTGTGTCTGGGGGAGAGATGGAGCTCCCTCTCCTCCCCGCTCCGTGTGTGTGTGTCTGGGGGAGAGATGGAGCTCCCTCTCCTCCCCGCTCCGTGTGTGTGTCTGGGGGAGAGATGGAGCTCCCTCTCCTCCCCGCTCCGTGTGTGTGTCCCGGGGAGAGATGGAGCCCCCTCTCCTCCCCGCTCCGTGTGTGTGTCTCGGGGGAGAGATGGAGCCCCCTCTCCTCCTCCCCGCTCCGTGTGTGTGTCTGGGGGAGAGATGGGGCTCCCTCTCCTCCTCCCCGCTCCGTGTGTGTGTCCCGGGGGAGAGATGGAGCTCCCTCTCCTCCTCCCCGCTCCGCGTGTGTGTCTCGGGGGAGAGATGGAGCCCCCTCTCCTCCCCGCTCCGTGTGTGTGTCTGGGGGAGAGATGGAGCCCCCTCTCCTCCCCGCTCCGTGTGTGTGTCCGGGGGAGAGATGGAGCCCCCTCTCCTCCCCGCTCCGTGTGTGTGTCTCGGGGGAGAGATGGAGCCCCCTCTCCTCCCCGCTCCGTGTGTGTGTCTGGGGGAGAGATGGAGCCCCCTCTCCTCCCCGCTCCGTGTGTGTGTCCGGGGGAGAGATGGAGCCCCCTCTCCTCCCCGCTCCGTGTGTGTGTCTCGGGGGAGAGATGGAGCCCCCTCTCCTCCCCCCTCCGTGTGTGTGTCCGGGGGAGAGATGGAGCCCCCTCTCCTCCCCGCTCCGTGTGTTATATCGGGCTCGGGGCCTCGGCGGCGCTGCCTCCGTTCCACTGACGCGTTCCCTCTTCCTCCCCTGCAGAGGACGGAGTGAGCATCCCCTCGGAATACACCTCGTTCCTGGCCCCCATCTCCTCCTCCAAGCTCTACAACGAGGTGCGCGCCTGTCGGGAGAAGGACCGGGACCCCGAGGTGAGTGAACATAGAACATAGAACATTACAGCGCAGAACAGGCCCTTCGGCCCACGATGTTGCACCGACCAGTTAAAAAAAAAAACTGTGACCCTCCAACCTAAACCAATTTCTTTTCGTCCATGAACCTATCTACGGATCTCTTAAACGCCCCCAAACTAGGCGCATTTACTACTGATGCTGGCAGGGCATTCCAATCCCTCACCACCCTCTGGGTAAAGAACCTACCCCTGACATCGGTTCTATAACTACCCCCCCTCAATTTAAAGCCATGCCCCCTCGTGCTGGATTTCTCCATCAGAGGAAAAAGGCTATCACTATCCACCCTATCTAAACCTCTAATCGTCTTATATGTTTCAATAAGATCCCCTCTTAGCCGCCGCCTTTCCAGCGAAAACAATCCCAAATCCCTCAGCCTCTCCTCATAGGATCTCCCCTCCATACCAGGCAACATCCTGGTAAACCTCCTCTGCACCCTCTCCAAAGCCTCCACATCCTTCCTGTAATGTGGGGACCAGAACTGCACACAGTACTCCAAGTGCGGCCGCACCAGAGTTGTGTACAGTTGCAACATAACGCTACGACTCCTAAATTCAATCCCCCTACCAATAAACGCCAAGACACCATATGCCTTCTTAACAACCTTATCTACTTGATTCCCAACTTTCAGGGATCTATGCACACATACACCTAGATCCCTCTGCTCCTCCACACTATTCAAAGTCCTCCCGTTAGCCCTATACTCAACACATCTGTTATTCCTACCAAAGTGAATTACCTCACACTTCTCCGCATTAAACTCCATCCGCCACCTCTCGGCCCAACTTTGCAACCTGTCTAAGTCTTCCTGCAAACTACGACACCCTTCCTCACTGTCTACCACACCACCGACTTTGGTGTCATCAGCAAATTTGCTAATCCACCCAACTATACCCTCATCCAGATCATTAATAAATATTACAAACAGCAGTGGCCCCAAAACAGATCCCTGAGGTACACCACTTGTAACCGCACTCCATGATGAATATTTACTATCAACCACCACCCTCTGTTTCCTATCCGCTAGCCAATTCCTGATCCAATTTCCTAGATCACCCCCAATCCCATACATCTGCATTTTCTGCAGAAGCCTACCATGGTGAACCTTATCAAACGCCTTACTAAAATCCATATATACCACGTCCACTGCCTTGCCCCCATCCACCTCCTTGGTCACTTTCTCAAAAAACTCAATAAGGTTAGTAAGGCACGACCTACCTGCCACAAAACCATGCTGACTATCACCTATCAATTCATTACTCTCCAAATAACTATAAATCCTATCCCTTATAATTTTTTCCAACATCTTGCCGACAACAGAAGTGAGACTCACCGGTCTATAATTCCCGGGGAAGTCTCTGTTCCCCTTCTTAAACAATGGGACAACATTCGCTAACCTCCAATCTTCTGGTACTATACCAGAGGCCAACGACGACCTGAAGATCAGAGCCAGAGGCTCTGCAATCACTTCTCTTGCCTCCCAGAGAATCCTTGGATAAATCCCATCCGGACCAGGGGATTTATCTATTTTCAGACCCTCCAGAATATCCTGCACATCCTCCTTATCAACTGTAATACTGTCTATTCTACTCCCTTGCAACCCAGTGTCGTCCTCCAGCTATATTCATGTCCCCTTGCGTGAACACCGAAGAGAAATATTGGTTCAATGCTTCACCAATCTCCTCCGGTTCCACACATAACTTCCCTCTGCCATCTATAACTGGCCCTAAACTTGCCCTAACCAACCTTCTGTTCTTGACATACCTATAGAACGCCTTAGGATTCTCTTTAACCCTATCCGCCAAAGTCTTCTCATGTCCCCTTTTAGCCCTTCTAAGCTCGCTCTTCAACTCCCTCTTAGCCAATCTAAAGCTTTCTAGTGCACTACCCGAGTGCTCACGTCTCATCCGAACATAAGCCTCCTTTTTCTTTTTAACCAACAAAGAAACTTTTTTGGTGCACCAAAAGTGAGGGGTTTCCCCGCCGGCGGCTAGGCCTGTGAGGGCGGAACGGCCCGACAGCCCTGTCCCAATCCCGCCCTGTCCCAATCCCGCCCGGTCCCACTCCCGCCCGGTCCCACTCCCGCCCGGTCCCAATCCCGCCCGGTCCCACTCCCGCCCTGTCCCAATCCCGCCCTGTCCCACTCCCGCCCTGTCCCACTCCCGCCCTGTCCCACTCCCGCCCTGTCCCACTCCCGCCCTGTCCCACTCCCGCCCTGCCCCACTCCCGCCCTGTCCCACTCCCGCCCGGTCCCACTCCCGCCCTGTCCCACTCCCGCCCTGCCCCACTCCCGCCCTGTCCCACTCCCGCCCTGTCCCACTCCCGCCCTGTCCCACTCCCGCCCTGTCCCACTCCCGCCCTGCCCCACTCCCGCCCTGTCCCACTCCCGCCCTGTCCCACTCCCGCCCTGCCCCACTCCCGCCCTGTCCCACTCCCGCCCTGTCCCACTCCCGCCCTGTCCCACTCCCGCCCTGCCCCACTCCCGCCCTGCCCCACTCCCGCCCTGTCCCACTCCCGCCCTGTCCCACTCCCGCCCTGCCCCACTCCCGCCCTGTCCCACTCCCGCCCTGTCCCAATCCCGCCCGGTCCCGCTCCCGCCCGGTCCCGCTCCCGCCCTGCCCCACTCCCGCCCGCTCCCGCCCGGTCCCGCTCCCGCCCGGTCCCGCTCCCGCCCGGTCCCACTCCCGCCCGGTCCCGCTCCCGCCCGGTCCCGCTCCCGCCCGGTCCCGCTCCCGCCCGGTCCCGCTCCCGCCCGCTCCCGCTCCCGCCCGGTCCCGCTCCCGCCCGGTCCCGCTCCCGCCCTGTCCCACTCCCGCCCTGCCCCACTCCCGCCCTGCCCCACTCCCGCCCTGTCCCACTCCCGCCCTGTCCCACTCCCGCCCTGTCCCACTCCCGCCCTGTCCCACTCCCGCCCGGTCCCACTCCCGCCCTGCCCCACTCCCGCCCTGTCCCACTCCCGCCCTGTCCCACTCCCGCCCTGTCCCACTCCCGCCCTGCCCCACTCCCGCCCTGTCCCACTCCCGCCCTGTCCCACTCCCGCCCTGTCCCACTCCCGCCCTGTCCCACTCCCGCCCGGTCCCACTCCCGCCCTGTCCCACTCCCGCCCTGTCCCACTCCCGCCCTGTCCCACTCCCGCCCTGTCCCACTCCCGCCCGGTCCCACTCCCGCCCGGTCCCACTCCCGCCCGGTCCCACTCCCGCCCTGTCCCACTCCCGCCCTGTCCCACTCCCGCCCTGTCCCACTCCCGCCCTGTCCCACTCCCGCCCTGCCCCACTCCCGCCCTGTCCCACTCCCGCCCTGCCCCACTCCCGCCCTGCCCCACTCCCGCCCTGCCCCACTCCCGCCCTGTCCCACTCCCGCCCTGTCCCACTCCCGCCCTGTCCCACTCCCGCCCTGCCCCACTCCCGCCCTGTCCCACTCCCGCCCTGTCCCACTCCCGCCCTGTCCCACTCCCGCCCTGCCCCACTCCCGCCCTGCCCCAATCCCGCCCGGTCCCGCTCCCGCCCGGTCCCGCTCCCGCCCGGTCCCGCTCCCGCCCTGCCCCGCTCCCGCCCGGTCCCGCTCCCGCCCGGTCCCGCTCCCGCCCGGTCCCGCTCCCGCCCGGTCCCGCTCCCGCCCGGTCCCGCTCCCGCCCGGTCCCGCTCCCGCCCGGTCCCGCTCCCGCCCGGTCCCGCTCCCGCCCGGTCCCGCTCCCGCCCGGTCCCGCTCCCGCCCGGTCCCGCTCCCGCCCGGTCCCGCTCCCGCCCGGTCCCGCTCCCGCCCTGCCCCACTCCCGCCCTGCCCCACTCCCGCCCTGCCCCACTCCCGCCCTGCCCCACTCCCGCCCTGCCCCACTCCCGCCCGGTCCCACTCCCTCCACCATTCAATAAGATCATGGCTGATCTTTTCGTGGACTCAGCTCCACTTACCCGCCCGCTCACCATAACCCTTAATTCCTTCACTGTTCAAAAATCTATCCATCCTTGCCTTAAAAACATTCAATGAGGGAGCCTCAACTGGGCCGGGAATTTCACAGATTCACAACCCTTTGTGTGAAGAAGTTCCTCCTCAACTCAGTCCTAAATCTGCTCCCCCTTATTTTGAGGCCATGCCCCCTAGTTCTAGTTTCACCCGCCAGTGGAAACAACTTCCCTGCTTCTATCTTATCTATTCCCTTCATAATCTTATATGTTTCTATAAGATCTCCCCTCATTCTTCTCAATTCCAATAGGTGTAGCCCCAGTCTACTCAGTCTCTCCTCATAAGCCAACTTTCTCTGTGTCTCTCTCTCCCTGTGTCCCTCTCTCTCTCGCTGGATCTCCCTCTCTCTTGCTGGGTCTCTCTCCCTCTCTCGCTGGGTCTCTCTCCCTCTCTCGCTGGGTCTCTCTCTCTCTCTCTCGCTGGGTCTCTCTCTCTCTCTCTCGCTGGGTCTCTCTCTCTCTCTCTCGCTGGGTCTCTCTCTCTCTCGCTGGGTCTCTCTCTCTCTCTCTCGCTGGGTCTCTCTCCCTCTCTCGCTGGGTCTCTCTCCCTCTCTCGCTGGGTCTCTCTCCCTCTCTCGCTGGGTCTCTCTCCCTCTCTCGCTGGGTCTCTCTCCCGCTCTCGCTGGGTCTCTCTCCCTCTCTCGCTGGGTCTCTCTCCCTCTCTCGCTGGGTCTCTCTCCCTCTCTCGCTGGGTCTCTCTCCCTCTCTCGCTGGGTCTCTCTCCCTCTCTCGCTGGGTCTCTCTCCCTCTCTCGCTGGGTCTCTCTCCCTCTCTCGCTGGGTCTCTCTCCCTCTCTCGCTGGGTCTCTCTCCCTCTCTCGCTGGGTCTCTCTCCCTCTCTCGCTGGGTCTCTCTCCCTCTCTCGCTGGGTCTCTCTCCCTCTCTCGCTGGGTCTCTCTCCCTCTCTCGCTGGGTCTCTCTCCCTCTCTCGCTGGGTCTCTCTCCCTCTCGCTGGGTCTCTCTCCCTCTCTCGCTGGGTCTCTCTCCCTCTCTCGCTGGGTCTCTCTCCCTCTCTCGCTGGGTCTCTCTCCCTCTCTCGCTGGGTCTCTCTCCCTCTCTCGCTGGGTCTCTCTCCCTCTCTCGCTGGGTCTCTCTCCCTCTCTCGCTGGGTCTCTCTCCCTCTCTCGCTGGGTCTCTCTCCCTCTCTCGCTGGGTCTCTCTCCCTCTCTCGCTGGGTCTCTCTCCCTCTCTCGCTGGGTCTCTCTCCCTCTCTCGCTGGGTCTCTCTCCCTCTCTCGCTGGGTCTCTCTCCCTCTCTCGCTGCGTCTCTCTCCCTCTCTCGCTGGGTCTCTCTCCCTCTCTCGCTGGGTCTCTCTCCCTCTCTCGCTGGGTCTCTCTCCCTCTCTCGCTGGGTCTCTCTCCCTCTCTCGCTGGGTATCTCTCCCTGTCTCGCTGGGTCTCTCTCCCTCTCGCTGGGTCTCTCTCCCTCTCTCGCTGGGTCTCTCTCCCTCTCTCGCTGGGTCTCTCTCCCTCTCTCGCTGGGTCTCTCTCCCTCTCTCGCTGGGTCTCTCTCCCTCTCTCGCTGGGTCTCTCTCCCTCTCTCGCTGGGTCTCTCTCCCTCTCTCGCTGGGTCTCTCTCCCTCTCTCGCTGGGTCTCTCTCCCTCTCTCGCTGGGTCTCTCTCCCTCTCTCGCTGGGTCTCTCTCCCTCTCTCGCTGGGTCTCTCTCCCTCTCTCGCTGGGTCTCTCTCCCTCTCTCGCTGGGTCTCTCTCCCTCTCTCGCTGGGTCTCTCTCCCTCTCTCGCTGGGTCTCTCTCCCTCTCTCGCTGGGTCTCTCTCCCTCTCTCGCTGGGTCTCTCTCCCTCTCTCGCTGGGTCTCTCTCCCTCTCTCGCTGGGTCTCTCTCCCTCTCTCGCTGGGTCTCTCTCCCTCTCTCGCTGGGTCTCTCTCCCTCTCTCGCTGGGTCTCTCTCCCTCTCTCGCTGGGTCTCTCTCCCTCTCTCGCTGGGTCTCTCTCCCTCTCTCGCTGGGTCTCTCTCCCTCTCTCGCTGGGTCTCTCTCCCTCTCTCGCTGGGTCTCTCTCCCTCTCTCGCTGGGTCTCTCTCCCTCTCTCGCTGGGTCTCTCTCCCTCTCTCGCTGGGTCTCTCTCCCTCTCTCGCTGGGTCTCTCTCCTCTCTCGCTGGGTCTCTCTCCCTCTCTCGCTGGGTCTCTCTCCCTCTCTCGCTGGGTCTCTCTCCCTCTCTCGCTGGGTCTCTCTCCCTCTCTCGCTGGGTCTCTCTCCCTCTCTCGCTGGGTCTCTCTCCCTCTCTCGCTGGGTCTCTCTCCCTCTCTCGCTGGGTCTCTCTCCCTCTCTCGCTGGGTCTCTCTCCCTCTCTCGCTGGGTCTCTCTCCCTCTCTCGCTGGGTCTCTCTCCCTCTCTCGCTGGGTCTCTCTCCCTCTCTCGCTGGGTCTCTCTCCCTCTCTCGCTGGGTCTCTCTCCCTCTCTCGCTGGGTCTCTCTCCCTCTCTCGCTGGGTCTCTCTCCCTCTCTCGCTGGGTCTCTCTCCCTCTCTCGCTGGGTCTCTCTCCCTCTCTCGCTGGGTCTCTCTCCCTCTCTCGCTGGGTCTCTCTCCCTCTCTCGCTGGGTCTCTCTCCCTCTCTCGCTGGGTCTCTCTCCCTCTCTCGCTGGGTCTCTCTCCCTCTCTCGCTGGGTCTCTCTCCCTCTCTCGCTGGGTCTCTCTCCCTCTCTCGCTGGGTCTCTCTCCCTCTCTCGCTGGGTCTCTCTCCCTCTCTCGCTGGGTCTCTCTCCCTCTCTCGCTGGGTCTCTCTCCCTCTCTCGCTGGGTCTCTCTCCCTCTCTCGCTGGGTCTCTCTCCCTCTCTCGCTGGGTCTCTCTCCCTCTCTCGCTGGGTCTCTCTCCCTCTCTCGCTGGGTCTCTCTCCCTCTCTCGCTGGGTCTCTCTCCCTCTCTCGCTGGGTCTCTCTCCCTCTCTCGCTGGGTCTCTCTCCCTCTCTCGCTGGGTCTCTCTCCCTCTCTCGCTGGGTCTCTCTCCCTCTCTCGCTGGGTCTCTCTCCCTCTCTCGCTGGGTCTCTCTCCCTCTCTCGCTGGGTCTCTCTCCCTCTCTCGCTGGGTCTCTCTCCCTCTCTCGCTGGGTCTCTCTCCCTCTCTCGCTGGGTCTCTCTCCCTCTCTCGCTGGGTCTCTCTCCCTCTCTCGCTGGGTCTCTCTCCCTCTCTCGCTGGGTCTCTCTCCCTCTCTCGCTGGGTCTCTCTCCCTCTCTCGCTGGGTCTCTCTCCCTCTCTCGCTGGGTCTCTCTCCCTCTCTCGCTGGGTCTCTCTCCCTCTCTCGCTGGGTCTCTCTCCCTCTCTCGCTGGGTCTCTCTCCCTCTCTCGCTGGGTCTCTCTCCCTCTCTCGCTGGGTCTCTCTCCCTCTCTCGCTGGGTCTCTCTCCCTCTCTCGCTGGGTCTCTCTCCCTCTCTCGCTGGGTCTCTCTCCCTCTCTCGCTGGGTCTCTCTCCCTCTCTCGCTGGGTCTCTCTCCCTCTCTCGCTGGGTCTCTCTCCCTCTCTCGCTGGGTCTCTCTCCCTCTCTCGCTGGGTCTCTCTCCCTCTCTCGCTGGGTCTCTCTCCCTCTCTCGCTGGGTCTCTCTCCCTCTCTCGCTGGGTCTCTCTCCCTCTCTCGCTGGGTCTCTCTCCCTCTCTCGCTGGGTCTCTCTCCCTCTCTCGCTGGGTCTCTCTCCCTCTCTCGCTGGGTCTCTCTCCCTCTCTCGCTGGGTCTCTCTCCCTCTCTCGCTGGGTCTCTCTCCCTCTCTCGCTGGGTCTCTCTCCCTCTCTCGCTGGGTCTCTCTCCCTCTCTCGCTGGGTCTCTCTCCCTCTCTCGCTGGGTCTCTCTCCCTCTCTCGCTGGGTCTCTCTCCCTCTCTCGCTGGGTCTCTCTCCCTCTCTCGCTGGGTCTCTCTCCCTCTCTCGCTGGGTCTCTCTCCCTCTCTCGCTGGGTCTCTCTCCCTCTCTCGCTGGGTCTCTCTCCCTCTCTCGCTGGGTCTCTCTCCCTCTCTCGCTGGGTCTCTCTCCCTCTCTCGCTGGGTCTCTCTCCCTCTCTCGCTGGGTCTCTCTCTCTCTCGGGATACGGGGAGTTGGTACAGGCTTGTTGGGCCGAACGGCCTGTTCCTGTGCCGGACTGTCCATTCTTCCAAGCGGCTGTCGCAATGTGGAGGGGCAGAATGGCCTGATTCCACACTGGGATCTCTGTCTCTGATTGTGATTGCTTTGTTCCCCCGTCTGTCTGATTCTGACCCCCTCCCCCCCCCCCCCCCCCCTCCCTCCTCTCTCTCCCCCCTCCCCACTCCCCCCCTTCCCCCCCCTCTATCCCCCCTCCCCGTCCCCCACCTCTCTCCCCCCTCCCCGTCCCCCCCTCTCTCCCCCCTCCCCGTCCCCCCCCCTCTCCCCCCTCCCCGCCCCCCCTCCCCCCTCCCCCCCCCCTCTCTCCCCCCTCCACGCACGCCCTCTCTCCCCCCTCCCCGCCCCCCCTCTCTCCCCCCTCCCCGCCCCCCCCTCTCTCCCCCCTCCCCGCCCCCCCCTCTCTCCTCCCTCCCCGCCCCCCCTCTCTCCCCCTCCCCGACCCCCCTCTCTCCCCCCTCCCCGCCCCCCCCTCTCTCCCCCCTCCCCGCCCCCCCCTCTCTCCCCCCTCCCCGCCCCCCCCTCTCTCCCCCCTCCCCGCCCCCCCCTCTCTCCCCCCTCCCCGCCCCCCCCTCTCTCCTCCCTCCCCGCCCCCCCCCTCTCTCCTCCCTCCCCGCTCCCCCCTCCCCGCCCTCCCCTCTCTCCCCCCTCCCCGCCCCCCCCTCCCCGTCCCCCCTCTCTCCCCGTCCCCCCCTCTCTCCCCCCTCCCCGCACTCCCCTCTCTCCCCCTCACCTTCCCCTCTCTCCCCCCCTCCCCCCCTCACCGCCCCCCCTCTCTCCCCCCTCCCCGCCCCCCCTCTCTCCTCCCTCCCCGTCCCCCCCTCCCCGTCCCCCCCTCTCTCCCCCTCCCCGTCCCCCCCCTCTCTCCCCCCTCCCCGTCCCCCCCTCTCTCCCCGTCCCCCCCTCTCTCCCCCCTCCCCGTCCCCCCCCCTCTCTCCCCCCTCCCCGTCCCCCCCTCTCTCCCCCCTCCCCGTCCCCCCCTCGCTCCCCCCTCCCCGTCCCCCCTCGCTCCCCCCTCCCCGCCCCCCCTCTCTCCTCCCTCCCCGTCCCCCCCTCCCCGTCCCCCCCTCTCTCCCCCCTCCCCGTCCCCCCCCTCTCTCCCCCCTCCCCGTCCCCCCCCCCTCTCTCCCCCCTCCCCGTCCCCCCCCCCTCTCTCTCTCTCCCCCCCCCCCCCCCCTCTCTCTCGCAGGCTCAGTTTGAGATGCCCTACGTGGTCAGGCTACACAATTTCCACCAGCTCGCCAGCCCTCAGCCCTGCTTCACCTTCCAGCATCCGAATAAAGGTAGGTGCGGGGGAGGGGACTGGACCCCCGGGGAGAGGGCTAGGAGGGAGGGAACTGGAGCCTGGGGGTGAGGGGGGATTCGAACCTGGGGGAGCGGGGCGAGAGACTGAAACCCAGGGGGAGACTGGGACCCAAGGAGGACAGGAGGAGACTGGGACCCCAGGGGGAGACTGGGACCCAAGGAGGACAGGGGGAGACTGGGACCCAAGGAGGACAGGGGGAGACTGGGACCCAAGGAGGACAGGGGGAGACTGGGACCCAAGGAGGACAGGGGGAGACTGGGACCCAAGGAGGACAGGAGGAGACTGGGACCCCAGGGGGACAGGGGGAGACTGGGACCCAAGGAGGACAGGAGGAGACTGGGACCCAAGGAGGACAGGAGGAGACTGGGACCCCAGGGGGACAGGGGGAGACTGGGACCCAAGGAGGACAGGAGGAGACTGGGACCCAAGGAGGACAGGAGGAGACTGGGACCCCAGGGGGACAGGGGGAGACTGGGACCCAAGGAGGACAGGAGGAGACTGGGTCCCCAGGGGGAGACTGGGACCCAAGGAGGACAGGAGGAGACTGGGACCCCAGGGGGAGACTGGGACCCAAGGAGGACAGGAGGAGACTGGGACCCAAGGGGGACAGGGGGAGACTGGGACCCCAGGGGGAGACTGGGACCCAAGGAGGACAGGAGGAGACTGGGACCCAAGGAGGACAGGGGGAGACTGGGACCCAAGGAGGACAGGAGGAGACTGGGACCCAAGGAGGACAGGAGGAGACTGGGACCCCAGGGGGAGACTGGGACCCCAGGGGGAGACTGGGACCCAAGGGGGACAGGGGGAGACTGGGACCCAAGGGGGACAGGGGGAGACTGGGACCCCAGGGGGACAGGAGGAGACTGGGACCCAAAGAGGACGCAGAGACTGGGACCCAAGGAGGACAGGAGGAGACTGGGACCCCAGGGGGAGACTGGGACCCCAGGGGGAGACTGGGACCCAAGGGGACAGAGGGAGAGTGGGACCCAAGAGGGACAGGGGGAGACTGGGACCCCAGGGGAGACTGGGACCCCAGGAGGACAGGGGGAGACTGGGACCCAAGGGGGACAGGGGGAGACTGGGACCCAAGAGGGACAGGGGGAGACTGGGACCCAAGGAGGACAGGGGGAGACTGGGACCCAAGGGGGACAGGGGGAGACTGGGACCCAAGGGGGACAGGGGGAGACTGGGACCCAAGAGGGACAGGGGGAGACTGGGACCCAAGGGGGACAGGGGGAGACTGGGACCCAAGGGGGACAGGGGGAGACTGGGACCCAAGGGGGACAGGGGGAGACTGGGACCCAAGGGGGACAGGGGGAGACTGGGACCCAAGGGGGACAGGGGGAGACTGGGACCCAAGGAGGACAGGGGGAGACTGGGACCCAAGGGGGACAGGGGGAGACTGGGACCCAAGGGGGAGACTGGGACCCAAGGGGGAACAGGGGGAGACTGGGACCCAAGGGGGAACAGGGGGAGACTGGGACCCAAGGGGGAACAGGGGGAGACTGGAACCCAAGGAGGACAGGGGGAGACTGGGACCCCAGGGGGAGACTGGGACCCAGGGAGGACAGGGGGAGACTGGGACCCAAGGAGGACGGGGGGAGACTGGGACCCAAGGGGGACGGGGGGAGACTGGGACCCAAGGGGAGACTGGGTCCCAAGGAGGACAGGGGGAGACTGGGACCCAAGGAGGACAGGGGGAGACTGGGACCCAAGGGGGACGGGGGGGGGAGACTGGGACCCAAGGAGGACAGGGGGAGACTGGGACCCAAGGAGGACGGGGGGAGACTGGGACCCAAGGGGGTCAGGGGGAGACTGGGACCCAAGGGGAGATTGGAACCCAATCGAATGAGGCGGTGGCCAGACCCCACACGGGCGCTATGAGCTTTAACCCCATGGTGTGACCCTGCCGATTCTGCCCCTCCCCGGCTGCAGGTTTGAGTGACAACAACCGCTACCAGACCCTGGACTTCAAAATGAACCTCAACACGGTTCTGCACGGCTTTGCGGGTTATTTCGAGACCATCCTGTACAAGAAGGTGACCCTGAGTAAGTTGTGGAAGCTTCCGCCGAGCCGGCAGTCGCTGATCCCTCCGACCTTATCTCTGCTTGGCTTTTCATCGTTAAGGATGCCTTTCCCGATCCGACCAAAGTCCGTATGAGTCAGAGAGGTTTACAGCACGGAAACAGGCCCTTCGGCCCAACTTGTCCATGCCGCCCCTTTTTTTTAACCCCCTAAGCTAGTCCCAATTGCCCGCGTTTGCCCCATATCCCTCTATACCCATCGTACCCATGTAACTGTCTAAACGCTTTTTAAAAGATAAAATTGTACCCGCCTCTACTACTGCCTCTGGCAGCTCGTTCCAGACACTCACCACCCTCTGTGTGAACAAAATTGCCCCTCTGGACCCTTTTGTCTCTCTCCCCTCTCACCTTAAACCTATGCCCTCTAGTTTTAGACTCCCCTACCTTTGGGAAAAGATATTGACTATCTTGCTGATCTGTGCCCCTCATTATTTTATAGACCTCTATAAGGTCACCCCTCAGCCTCCTACGCTCCAGAGAAAAAAGTCCCAGTCTATCCAGCCTCTCCTTATAACTCAATCCATCAAGTCCCGGTAGCATCCGAGTAAATCTTTTCTGCACTCTTTCTAGTTTAATAATATCCTTTCTATAATAGGGTGACCAGAACTGTACACAGTATTCCAAGTGTGGCCTTACCAATGTCTTGTACAACTTCAACAAGACGTCCCAACTCCTGTATTCAATGTTCTGACCGATGAAACCAAGCATGCCGAATGCCTTCTTCACCACTCTGTCCACCTGTGACTCCACTTTCAAGGAGCTATGAACCTGTGCCCCGAGATCTCGTTGTTCTGTAACTCTCCCCAACGCCCGACCATTAACTGAGTAAGTCCTGCCCTGGTTCGAGCGACCAAAATGCATCACCTCGCATTTGTCTAAATTAAACTCCATCTGCCATTCGTCAGCCCACTGGCCCAATTGATCAAGATCCAATCTTGGTGTCATCTGCAAACTTACTAACCATGCCTCCTATATTCTCATCCAATTCATTAATATAAATGACAAATAACAGTGGACCCAGCACTGATCCCTGAGGCACACCGCTGGTCACAGGCCTCCAGTTTGAAAAACAACTCTCTACAACCACCCTCTGTCAAGAAGCCAATTTTGTATTCATTTGGCTACCTCACCCTGGATCCTGTGAGATTTAACCTTATGCAACCAACCTACCATGCGGTACCTTGTCAAAGGCCTTGCTAAAGTCCGTGTCGACAACATCGACTGCACTGCCCTCATCGACCTTCTTGGTTACCCCTTCAAAAAACTCAATCAAATTTGTCAGAGACGTGACGGGATTTATCGTTGGACGGGGTGGGGCTGGAGGTTTTGGGGCAGCGATAAAGCGGTCGGAGCGAAGGAGAGGTTGATAGAACGATGTCAACACCCAGTGTGAGGTAGGAATAGCAGCAAAATGGACTATTATTTAAATGGTAAAAAATTGCAGCATGCTGCTGTGCAGAGGGACCTGGGTGTCCTTGTGCAGGAATCTCAAGGAGTTGGTTTGCAGGTGCAGCAGGTAATTAAGAAGGCGGCAAATGGAATTGTGTCCTTCATTGCGAGAGGGATGGAGTTTAAAAACAGCGAGGTTATGTTGCAGCTGTATAAGGTGCTGGTGAGGCCACACCTGGAGTTACTGTGTACAGTTTTGGTCTCCTTACTTGAGAAAGGATCTACTGGCACTGGAGGGGGTGCAGAGGAGATTCACTCGGTTGATTCCGGAGTTGAGAGGGTTGGCTTATGAGGAGAGACTGAGTAGACTGGGGCGATACTCACTGGAATTCAGAAGAATGAGGGGAGATCTTATAGAAACATATAAGATTATGAAGGGAATCGATAAGATAGAAGCAGGGAAGTTGTTTCCACTGGCGGGTGAAACTAGAATGATGGGGGCATAGCCTCCAAGACCGCAAGGAACTACAAAAGGGTCGTGAATGTAGCCCAATCCATCACGCAAACCAGCCTCCCATCCATTGACTCTGTCTACACTTCCCGCAGCCTCGGGGAAAAGCAGCCGGCATAATTAAGGACCCCACGCACCCCGAACATTCTCTCTTCCATCTTCTTCCGTCGGGAAAAAGATACAAAAGTCTGAGGTCACGTACCGACCCACTCAAGAACAGCTTCTTCCCTGCTGCTGCTGTCAGACTTTTGAATGGACCGACCTCGCATTGAGTTGATCTTTCTCTACACCCTGGCTATGACTGTAACACTACATTCTGCACCCTCTCCTTTCCTTCTCTATGAACGGTATGCTTTGTCTGTATAGTGCGCAAGGAACAATACTTTTCACTGTATGTTAATACATGTGACAAATCAAATGAAAGTTTGGCCATTCACACCTTCTATTCCCTCGATGAGCTGCCAGTAGAAGCCTTTTCCCTTGTTTCTGTGGCTATGACTCATCTTTCATTCCCTCACCCTGCAGTATAAATATCTCCCACTTTGCCTTTTAGCTTTGACAAAGGGTCACCTGGACTCGAAACGTCAGCTCTTTTCTCTCCTGACAGAAGTTGCCAGACACGCTGAGATTTTCCAGCGTTTTCCCTTTTGGTTTCAGATTCCAGCATCCGCAGTAATCTGCTTCTATCTTTTTTTGACATAGGACAGAGGGAGTGTTAATAGTAGCATTAAGGAGAGAGAACAGAATGTGTTCCTCGGAGGACAGGGCACAGTGAAAGCAGCACCGGGGAACAAGTGACAGGGGGTCCACTCTACACAATCCCAATCCCCTTCCCGTTCACTCCCACTGTACACAATCCCAAACCCTTTCCTGTTCACTCCCACTGTCCACAATCCCAATCCCCTTCCCGTTCACTCCCACTGTACACAATCCCAATCCCCTTCCCGTTCACTCCCACTCTACACAATCCCAATCCCCTTCCTGTTCACTCCCACTCTACACAATCCCAATCCCCTTCCCGTTCACTCCCACTGTACACAATCCCAATCCCCTTCCCGTTCACTCCCACTGTACACAATCCCAATCCCAATCCCCTTCCCGTTCACTCCCACTGTACACAATCCCAATCCCCTTCCTGTTCACTCCCACTGTCCACAATCCCAATCCCCTTCCCGTTCACTCCCACTGTACACAATCCCAATCCCCTTCCTGTTCACTCCCACTCTACACAATCCCAATCCCCTTCCCGTTCACTCCCACTGTACACAATCCCAATCCCCTTCCCATTCACTCCCACTGTACACAACCCCAATCCCCTTCCCGTTCACTCCCACTCTACACAATCCCAATCCCCTTCCCGTTCACTCCCACTGCACACAATCCCAATCCCCTTCCCGTTCACTCCCACTCTACACAATCCCAATCCCCTTCCCGTTCACTCCCACTCTACACAATCCCAATCCCCTTCCCGTTCGCTCCCACTGCACACAATCCCAATCCCCTTCCCGTTCACTCCCACTGTACACAATCCCAATCCCCTTCCCGTTCACTCCCACTCTACACAATCCCAATCCCCTTCCCGTTCGCTCCCACTGCACACAATCCCAATCCCCTTCCCGTTCACTCCCACTCTACACAATCCCAATCCCCTTCCCGTTCACTCCCACTGTACACAATCCCAATGGACCCAAACCCCTTCCCGTTCACTCCCACTGTACACAATCCCAATGGACCCAATCCCCTTCCCGTTCACTCCCACTCTACACAATCCCAATCCCCTTCCCCTTCACTCCCACTGTACACAATCCCAATCCCCTTCCCCTTCACTCCCACTGTACACAATCCCAATCCCGTTCCCCTTCACTCCCACTCGACACAATCCCAATCCCCTTCCCGTTCACTCCCACTCTACACAATCCCAATCCCCTTCCCGTTCACTCCCACTGTACACAATCCCAATCCCCTTCCCGTTCACTCCCACTGTACACAATCCCAATCCCCTTCCCGTTCACTCCCACTCTACACAATCCCAATCCCCTTCCCGTTCACTCCCACTGTACACAATCCCAATCCCCTTCCCGTTCACTCCCACTGTCCACAATCCCAATCCCCTTCCCGTTCACTCCCACTGTACACAATCCCAATCCCCTTCCCGTTCACTCCCACTGTACACAATCCCAATCCCCTTCCCCTTCACTCCCACTGTACACAATCCCAATACCCTTCCCGTTCACTCCCACTGTACACAATCCCAATCCCCTTCCCCTTCACTCCCACTGTACACAATCCCAATCCCCTTCCCGTTCACTCCCACTGTACACAATCCCAATCCCCTTCCCGTTCACTCCCACTGTACACAATCCCAATCCCCTTCCCGTTCACTCCCACTGTACACAATCCCAATCCCCTTCCCCTTCACTCCCACTGTACACAATCCCAATCCCCTTCCCGTTCACTCCCACTGTACACAATCCCAATCCCCTTCCCGTTCACTCCCACTGCACACAATCCCAATACCCTTCCCGTTCACTCCCACTGTACACAATCCCAATCCCCTTCCCCTTCACTCCCACTGTACACAATCCCAATCCCCTTCCCGTTCACTCCCACTGTACACAATCCCAATCCCCTTCCCGTTCACTCCCACTGCACACAATCCCAATCCCCTTCCCGTTCACTCCCACTGTACACAATCCCAATCCCCTTCCCGTTCACTCCCACTGTACACAATCCCAATCCCCTTCCCGTTCACTCCCACTGCACACAATCCCAATCCCCTTCCCGTTCACTCCCACTGCACACAATCCCAATCCCCTTCCCGTTCACTCCCACTGTCCACAATCCCAATCCCCTTCCCGTTCACTCCCACTGTACACAATCCCAATCCCAAACCCCTTCCTGTTAACTCCCACTCTACACAATCCCAATCCCCTTCCCGTTCACTCCCACTGTACACAATCCCAAACCCTTTCCCGTTCACTCCCACTGTACACAATCCCAATCCCCTTCCCGTTCACTCCCACTGTACACAATCCCAATCCCAAACCCCTTCCCGTTCACTCCCACTGTACACAATCCCAATCCCAAACCCCTTCCCATTCACTCCCACTGTACACAATCCCAATCCCAAACCCCTTCCCATTCACTCCCACTGTACACAATCCCAATGGACCCAAACCCCTTCCCATTCACTCCCACTGTGCACAATCCCAATCCCAAACCCCTTCCCATTCACTCCCACTGTACACAATCCCAATGGACCCAAACCCCTTCCCGTTCACTCCCACTGTACACAATCCCAATCCCAAACCCCTTCCCGTTCACTCCCACTGTACACAATCCCAAACCCCTTCCCGTTCACTCCCACTGTACACAATCCCAATCCCCTTCCCGTTCACTCCCACTGTACACAATCCCAAACCCCTTCCCGTTCACTCCCACTGTACACAATCCCAATGGACCCAAACCCCTTCCCGTTCACTCCCACTGTACACAATCCCAATCCCCTTCCCGTTCACTCCCACTGTACACAATCCCAATGGACCCAAACCCCTTCCCGTTCACTCCCACTGTACACAATCCCAATCCCCTTCCCGTTCACTCCCACTGTACACAATCCCAAACCCCTTCCCGTTCACTCCCACTGTACACAATCCCAATCCCCTTCCCGTTCTCTCCCACTGTACACAATCCCAATCCCCTTCCCGTTCACTCCCACTGTACACAACCCCAATTCCAATCCCCTTCCCGTTCACTCCCACTGTACACAATCCCAATTCCCTTCCCGTTCACTCCCACTGTACACAATCCCAAACCCCTTCCCGTTCACTCCCACTGTACACAATCCCAAACCCCTTCCCGTTCACTCCCACTGTCCACAATCCCAATCCCCTTCCCGTTCTCTCCCACTGTACACAATCCCAATCCCCTTCCCGTTCACTCCCACTGTACACAACCCCAATCCCAATCCCCTTCCCGTTCACTCCCACTGTACACAATCCCAATTCCCTTCCCGTTCACTCCCACTGTACACAATCCCAAACCCCTTCCCGTTCACTCCCACTGTACACAATCCCAAACCCCTTCCCGTTCACTCCCACTGTCCACAATCCCAATCCCCTTCCCGTTCACTCCCACTGTCCACAATCCCAATCCCCTTCCCGTTCACTCCCACTGTCCACAATCCCAATCCCAAACCCCTTCCCGTTCACTCCCACTGTCCACAATCCCAATGGTCCCTATCATTTCTCGATGGTTTTCTGCTGGGGCTACGGGGTTGTTGTTGGAAGTCAGAGATTTACCGCGTGTTTGACATTTTGATGATCTTTGTGTGTTCAGGTATCCGGCCAGAGAACCACTCGCCGGGAATGTACTCCTGGTTTCCCATCCTCTTCCCACTGAAGGTGAGTTCACCCTCTACACTGTCCCCCATCAAACACTCCCAGGACAGGTACAGCACGGGGTTAGATACAGAGTAAAGCTCCCTCTACACTGTCCCCCCATCAAACACTCCCAGGACAGGTACAGCACGGGGTTAGATACAGAGTAAAGCTCCCTCTACACTGTCCCCCATCAAACACTCCCAGGACAGGTACAGCACGGGGTTAGATACAGAGTAAAGCTCCCTCTACACTGTCCCCCCATCAAACACTCCCAGGACAGGTACAGCACGGGGTTAGATACAGAGTAAAGCTCCCTCGACACTGTCCCCCATTAAACACTCCCAGGACAGGTACAGCACGGGGTTAGATACAGAGTAAAGCTCCCTCTACACTGTCCCCATCAAACATTCCCAGGACAGGGACAGCACGGGGTTAGATACAGAGTAAAGCTCCCTCTACACTGTCCCCCCATCAAACACTCCCAGGACAGGTACAGCACGGGGTTAGATACAGAGTAAAGCTCCCTCTACACTGTCCCCATCAAACACTCCCAGGACAGGTACAGCACGGGGTTAGATACAGAGTAAAGCTCCCTCTACACTGTCCCCCATCAAACACTCCCAGGACAGGTACAGCACGGGGTTAGATACAGAGTAAAGCTCCCTCTACACTGTCCCCCATCAAACACTCCCAGGACAGGTACAGCACGGGGTTAGATACGGAGTAAAGCTCCCTCTACACTGTCCCCATCAAACACTCCCAGGACAGGTACAGCATGGGGTTAGATACAGAGTAAAGCTCCCTCTACACTGTCCCCCATCAAACACTCCCAGGACAGGTACAGCACGGGGTTAGATGCAGAGTAAAGCTCCCTCTACACTGTCCCCCATCAAACACTCCCAGGACAGGTACAGCACGGGGTTAGATACAGAGTAAAGCTCCCTCTACACTGTCCCCCATCAAACACTCCCAGGACAGGTACAGCACGGGGTTAGATACAGAGTAAAGCTCCCTCTACACTGTCCCCATCAAACACTCCCAGGACAGGTACAGCACGGGGTTAGATACAGAGTAAAGCTCCCTCTACACTGTCCCCCATCAAACACTCCCAGGACAGGTACAGCACGGGGTTAGATACAGAGTAAAGCTCCCTCTACACTGTCCCCCATCAAACACTCCCAGGACAGGTACAGCACGGGGTTAGATACAGAGTAAAGCTCCCTCTACACTGTCCCCATCAAACACTCCCAGGACAGGTACAGCACGGGGTTAGATACAGAGTAAAGCTCCCTCTACACTGTCCCCATCAAACACTCCCAGGACAGGTACAGCACGGGGTTAGATACAGAGTAAAGCTCCCTCTACACTGTCCCCCATCAAACACTCCCAGGACAGGTACAGCACGGGGTTAGATACAGAGTAAAGCTCCCTCTACACTGTCCCCCATCAAACACTCCCAGGACAGGTACAGCACGGGGTTAGATACAGAGTAAAGCTCCCTCTACACTGTCCCCCATCAAACACTCCCAGGACAGGTACAGCACGGGGTTAGATACAGAGTAAAGCTCCCTCTACACTGTCCCCATCAAACACTCCCAGGACAGGTACAGCACGGGGTTAGATACAGAGTAAAGCTCCCTCTACACTGTCCCCATCAAACACTCCCAGGACAGGTACAGCACGGGGTTAGACACAGAGTAAAGCCCCCTCTACACTGTCCCCCATCAAACACTCCCAGGACAGGTACAGCACGGGGTTAGATACAGAGTAAAGCTCCCTCTACACTGTCCCCATCAAACACTCCCAGGACAGGTACAGCACGGGGTTAGATACAGAGTAAAGCTCCCTCTACACTGTCCCCCATCAAACACTCCCAGGACAGGTACAGCACGGGGTTAGATACAGAGTAAAGCTCCCTCTACACTGTTCCCTATCAAGCGTTCAGGGGGGGTGTACAGTTTGAGAGTTTCTCACAATGCGTTTCCTTTCTCTCTCTCTCTCCGCGACCGCAGCAACCCATCTCCGTGAAGGCGGGGGATTCGGTCTGCGCCCGCTTTTGGAGGTGCGCCAACGCCAAGAAGGTGTGGTACGAGTGGGCCGTGACGGCTCCAGAATGTTCCGCCATTCACAACCCCACCGGCAGGTCCTACACCATCGGCCTGTGAGGTCCAGGGGGGCCCCTCCCGCCGTCTGAGTATGTTTCTGCGCCCGCGTCAGTGTCTTCCCACTGGGGTCAGGTGTCCAGCACCCTTACACCTTCGACCCTTGGGTCCCCGGACTGTTGATGCTGTAACTGCGGAGAGTTTACAGGGAGGGAGAGCGATGTGTATGTCCGTGAGGAACCGGTGTCTGTCTGTCTGTGTGTGTCTGTCTGTCTGTCTGTGTGTGTGTGTGTGTGTCTCCCCTGTATTCAGCTATTAAATGGATGACATTTTTCTCACCGTGTGACCAGGAACTGGCGAGACTGGTGGCTTATTTTAACATGAAGAGCGATGCTGAATCCCGGTCTGTTCCTAGTAAAAGGCAGGAGAAGCTCAGCAGGTCTGGACAGCATCTTTGGGGAGACAGAGAGACTCAGTGAACCCGTCTCCAGAACGGAAGGGAGGGAGGAACGTGATGGATTTTTGCCCCGGCGGAGGGACGTGTTTGGGGCGAAATCGGGGATAGAAACGGTGCAGGGTGAGGCCATTCGGCCCATCGTGTCTTCGCCGCCATTCGTTTTCACCGAACAGAATCCCGCAAGTGCAGAAGGAGGCGACTCGGTCCATCGAGTCCGCGCCGAGCACGATCGCAACCTATCCCCGTAACCCCACATATCTACCCTGCTAATACCCCTGACACTAAGGGACAATTTAGCACGGCCAATCCTCCCTAACCAGCACATCTTTGGACACTAAGGGACAATTTAGCATGGCCAATCCACCCTAACCTACACATCTTTGGACACTAAGGGACAATTTAGCATGGCCAATCCCCCTAACCTACACATCTTTGGACACTAAGGGACAATTTAGCATGGCCAATCCACCTAACCTACACATCTTTGGACACTAAGGGACAATTTAGCATGGCCAATCCACCTAACCCACACATCTTTGGACACTAAGGGACAATTTAGCATGGCCAATCCCCCTAACCTACACATCTTTGGACACTAAGGGGCAATTTAGCATGGCCAATCCCCCTAACCTACACATCTTTGGACACTAAGGGGCAATTTAGCATGGCCAATCCCCCTAACCTACACATCTTTGGACACTAAGGGGACAATTTAGCACGGCCAATCCACCCTAACCTACACATCTTTGGACACTAAGGGACAATTTAGCATGGCCAATCCACCTAACCTACACATCTTTGGACACTAAGGGACAATTTAGCATGGCCATTCCACCTAACCTGCACATCTTTGGACACTAAGGGACAATTTAGCATGGCCAATCCACCCTAACCTACACATCTTTGGACACTAAGGGACAATTTAGCACGGCCAATCCACCCTAACCCACACATCTTTGGACACTAAGGGACAATTTAGCATGGCCAATCCACCCTAACCCACACATCTTTCGGATTGTGGGAGGAAACCGGAGCACCCGGAGGAAACCCACGCAGACACGGGGAGAACGTGCAGGCTCCGCACAGACTGTGACCCAAGCCGGGAATCGAACCCGGGTCCCTAGCGCTGTGAAGCAGCAGTGCTAACCACTGTGCTACCCATTCTGATCATGGCTGATCATCCAATTCAATATCCTGATCTCCCCCCGCCCCCCCCCCAGCTATATCAAAGAAAATTACAGCACAGGAACAGGCCCTCCGGCCCTCCAAGCCTGCACCGACCATGCTGCCCCGACTGAACTAAAACCCCCTACCCTTCCGGGGACCGTATCCCTCCATTCCCATCCTATTCATGTATTTGTCCAGACGCCCCTTAAAACTCACTATCGTATCCGCTTCCACTGCCTCCCCCGGCAGCGAGTTCCAGGCACCCACCACCCTCTGTGTAAAAAAACTTGCCTCGTACATCTCCTTTAAACCTTGCCCCTCGCACCTTAAACCTGTGCCCCCTAGTAATTGACTCTTCCACCCTGGGGAAAAAGCTTCTGACTATCCACTCTGTCCATGCCTCTCATAATCTTGTAGACTTCTATCAGGTCTCCCCTCAACCTCCGTCGCTCCAGTGAGAACAAACCAAGTTTCTCCAACCTCTCCTCATAGCTAATGCCCTCCATACCAGGCAACATCCTGGTAAATCTTTTCTGTACCCTCTCCAAAGCCTCCACATCCTTCTGGTAGTGTGGCGACCAGAATTGAACACTATATTCCAAGTGCGGCCTAACTAAGGTTCTATAAAACTGCAATGTGACTTACCGATCCCTTTAGCCCCAAGAGCGATATCTAATTCCTCCTTGAAATCACACAACGTTTTGACCTCAACTACTTTCTGTGGGAGTGAATTCCACACATTCACCGCCCTCTGGGTGAAGAAATCTCTCCTCACCTCAGTCCTAAAAGGTTTACCCCCTTATCCTCAAACTATAGAACATTACAGCGCAGTACAGGCCCTTCGGCCCTCGATGTTGCACCGACCAGTGAAACCAATCTAAAGCCCCTCTAATCTACACTATTCCAATATCATCCATATGTTTATCCAGTGAACATTTAAATGCCCTTAATGTTGACGGGTCCACTACTGCTGCAGGCAGGGCATTCCACGCCCTTACTACTCTCTGAGTGAAGAACCTACCTCTGACATCTGTCCTATATCTCTCACCCCTCAATTTAAAGCTATGTCCCCTCGTGCTAGCCATCACCATCCGAGGAAAAAGGCTCTCACTATCCACCCTATCTAATCCTCTGATCATCTTGTATGCCTCTATTAAGTCACCTCTTAACCTTCTTCTCTCTAACGAAAACAGCCTCAAGCCCCTCAGCCTTTCCTCATACGATTTTCCCACCATACCAGGCAACATTCTGGTAAATCTCCTCTGCACCCTTTCCAACGCTTCCACATCCTTCCTATAATGCGGCGACCAGAACTGTACGCAATACTCCAAATGCGGCCACACCAGAGTTTTGTACAGTTGCAGCATGACCTCCTGGCTCCGAAACTCAATCCCTCTACCAATAAAAACTATGATCCCTAGTTCTGGACTCCCCCCACCATCGGGAACATTCTTTCTGAATCTACCCTGTCTAACCCTGTTAGAATTTTAGAAGTTTCTATGAGATCCCCTCTCACTCTTCTAAACTCCAGTGAATATAATCCTAACCGACTTAGTCTCTCCTCATATGACAGACCTGCCATCCCAGGGATCAGCCTGGTAAACCTTCGCTGCGCTCCCTCTATAGCAAGGACATCCTTCCTCAGATAAGGAGACCAAAACTGCACACAATACTCCAGGTGTGGCCTCACCAACGCCCTGTACAATTGCAGCAAAACATCCCTATCCCAATACTCAAATCCTCTCGCTATGAAGGCCAACATACCATTTGCGTTCTTTACTGCCTGCTGTACCTGGGCGCTTACTTTCAGCGACTGATGCACGAGGACTCCAAGGTCTCGCTGAGTATCCGCCTCTCTCAATTTACACCCATTCAAGTAACAATCTTGGTGAGATCTCGGGGGGGGGGGGGGGGGGGGAATCTGAGATTCATAGAGATCGATGAACAGGGATCGGATGAACTGGCCTTGTACACACCGGAATTTAGAGGAATTAGAGGGGATCTAATAGAAACATATCAAATTCCTGATGGGACTGGACAGACCAGACGTGGGAAGAATGTTCCCGATGGTGGGGGGAGTCCAGAACTAGGAGTCACAGTCTTAAGAATAAGGCACAAGCCATCCAGGATTGAGATGAGGAAGAGCTTCTTCAGTCAGAGAGTTGTGAACCTGTGGCATTCTCTCCCAAAGAAAGCTACTGGGGCCAGTTCGTTAGATATACTCAAGAGGGGGGAGGTGATTAATCCAGCAACTCAGCTAATGTTCTGGGGGGTCCCGGGTTCGAATCCCGCCCGCGGCAGATGGTGGAATTTGAATTCAATAAAAAAATATCTGGGATTAAGAATCTACTGATGACCCATTGTCGGAGAAACCCATCTGGTTCCCTTTAGGGAAGGAAATCTGCCGTCCTTACCCCGGTCTGGCCTACATGTGACTCCAGAGCCACACAGCTAATGTGGTTGTCTCTCAACTACCCTCCAAGGGCAACTAGGGATGGGCAATAAATGCTGGACCAGCCGGGGACACCCGTGTCCCACGGATGGATAACAAAATAGGAGCTGGATGTGGCCCTTGTGGCAACAGGTATCAAGAGAGTTTGGAGGGAAAGTGGGAGAGGGATACTGGAAGTGCATGATCAGCCATGATCCTATTGAATGTTGGGGCAGGCTCAAAGGGCTGAATGGCCTCCTCCTGCACCTATTTTCCATGGTACTTCCTGTACGCTATACAGACAAAGCATACCGTTCATAGAGAAGGAAAGGAGAGGGTGCTGAATGTAGTGTTACAGTCATAGCTAGGGTGCAGAGAAAGATCAACTTAATGCGAGGTCGGTCCATTCAAAAGTCTGACAGCAGCAGCAGGGAAGAAGCTGTTCTTGAGTCGGTCGGTACGTGACCTCAGACTTTTGTATCCTTTTCCCGACGGAAGAAGGTGGAAGAGAGAATGTCCGGGGTGCGTGGGGGGTCCTTAATTATGCTGGCTGCTTTTCCCCGAGGCAGCGGGAAGTGTAGACAGAGTCAATGGATGGGAGGCTGGTTTGCGTGATGGATTGGGCTACATTCATGACCTTTTGTGGTCTTGGGCAGAGCAGGAGCCCCAGACCAAGCTGTGATACAACCAGAAAGAATGCTTTCTATGGGGCATCTGTAAAAGTTGGT
The DNA here is from genome assembly GCF_964213995.1 of Mustelus asterias. Lineage (NCBI taxonomy): Eukaryota > Metazoa > Chordata > Chondrichthyes > Carcharhiniformes > Triakidae > Mustelus > Mustelus asterias. The sequence goes on from NW_027593354.1 coordinate 29,952, forward strand.
GAGAGTCGTAGCAGACATGCCAAATTTCCTTAGTCTTCTGAGAAAGTCGAGGCGTTGGTGGGGCTTTCTTAACTATAGTGTCAGCATGGGGGGGACCAGGACAGGTTGTTGGTGATCTGGACACCTAAAAACCTGAAGCTCTCGACCCTTTCTGCTTCGTCCCCGTTGATGTAGACAGGGGCATGTTCTCCTTTACGCTTCCTGAAGTCGATGACCATCTCCTTCGTTTTGTTAACGTTGAGGGAGAGATTATTGTTGCCACATCCTACGTCGATGATTTGGAGTTGGGGACCAGGTGTAGTGTGTCAAAGTTCGTAGATGACATTAAGATGAGTGGCAGAGCAAAGTGTGCAGAGGGATGTAGATAGTCTAAGTGAGTGGGCGAGGGTCTGGCAGATGGGGTACAATGTTGGTAAATGTGAGGTCAGCCATTTTGGTTGGAATAACAGCAAAATGGACGATTATTTAAAGGGTAAAAAATTGTGTGGTGTCGTGGTCACTGTTCTCCTGAAGGCTGGGTAGTTTGCTGCGGACAATGGTCTGTTTGAGGTTGTGCGGTTGTTTGAAGGCCAGAAGTGGGGATGGCGCAGGAAACTACCCAGCCTTCAGGAGAACAGTGACCACGACACCACACAACCCTGCCACAGCAACCTCTGCAAGACGCGCCGGATCATCGACACGGATGCCATCATCTCACGCGAGAACACCATCCACCAGGTACACGGTACCTACTCTTGCAACTCGGCCAACGTTGTCTACCTGATACGCTGCAGGAAAGGATGTCCCGAGGCATGGTACATTGGGGAAACCATGCAGACGCTGCGACAACGGATGAATGAACACCGCTCGACAATCACCAGGCAAGAGTGTTCTCTTCCTGTGGGGGAACACTTCAGCAGTCACGGGCATTCGGCCTCTGATCTTCAGGTAAGCGTTCTCCAAGGCGGCCTTCATGACACACGACAGCGCAGAGTCGCTGAGCAGAGACTGATAGCCAAGTTCCGCACACATGAGGACGGCCTAAACCGGGATCTTGGGTTCATGTCACACTATCTGTAACCCCCACAACTTGCCTGGACTTGCAGAATCTCACTAACTGTCCTGTCTGGAGACAATACACATCTCTTTAACCTGTGCTTAACCCTCTCTCCACTCACATTGTCTGTACCTTTAAGACTTGATTACCTGTAAAGACTCGCATTCCAACCATTATCTTGTAAATTGAGTTTGTGTCTTTATATGCCCTGTTTGTCATAATGTGGAGATGCCGGCGTTGGACTGGGGTAAATACAGTAAGAGTTTTAACAACACCAGGTTAAAGTCCAACAGGTTTATTTGGTAGCAAATGCCATTAGCTTTCGGAGCGCCGCTCCTTCGTCAGATGGAGTGGAAATCTGCTCCCAAACAGGGCACAGAGACACAAAATCAAGTTACAGAATACTGATTAGAATGCGAATCCCTACAGCCAACCAGGTCTTAAAGGTACAGACAATGTGAGTGGAGAGAGGGTTAAGCACAGGATAAAGAGATGTGTATTGTCTCCAGACAGGACAGTTAGTGAGATTCTGCAAGTCCAGGCAAGTCGTGGGGGTTACAGATAGTGTGACATGAACCCAAGATCCCGGCCAATAGGAAGGCAATGAGGGAAGGCGGGATGAGGGCAGTCCGAGCCGCAGCGCGCGGTTTTAACAGTCGGAGCGGCCAATCAGGGAGAGGGTGGTCCAGAGAGGCGGGGGAACCAGCGCGGAGCGGCCAATCGGCGGGCGGGAAGGCTTTGATGGACAGGAGGGCCGCCCAATCAGAGAGAGGAAAGGATGAGGGCGGGCTGGGCATCATGGCAGTGTCGCCAATCAGCGAGAGGAAGGGTTTTGATGGACGGCCGGAGCGGCCAATCAGCGAGAGGGTAGGGCGAGGAGGCGGGGAATCAGCGCGGAACGGCCCAATCAGCGAGAGGAACGGCTTCTGATGGACAGTAAGAGCGACCAATCAGGGAGAGGGAGGCGGGGAATCAGCGCGGGGCGGCCAACCGGCGAGAGGCGCGGCGTTGATGGAACGGCCGGACCGGCCAATCAGGGAGAGGGCGGGACGGGGGCGGGCTGAGCATAATGGCAGTGCCACCAATCAGCGAGAGGAAGGGCTTTGATGGACGGCCGGGCCGGCCAATCAGGGTCAGGGGGCGGTGCCCGGCTGAGGCTGGCGGGCGGGAGGGAGGAGGCGGGAGCATCAGCGCGCGGGGGGGGGGGGCCGAACCAATGGGAAGGCGGCGCCGGCTGTGTACCGGCCACGGGGCGGAGTGATTGACAGGCGGGGGGGGCCAATGGGAGAGCGGGGTGGCTTTGACGGGCAGGTGGGGCGGCCAATGGGGGGCCGGGGACGCTGTTGAGGGACGGGGGCTGCAGCCAATGGCGGGGGAGAGGGGGTGGGACGGTGTGTACACGGGGGGAGGCGGGGGCGGGGCCGTGCACACGGAGCCGGAGCTGGTGGGTACACGGAGAGACACCACAAGCGCTTTGGGGGGGGAGGGGGGGGGTTGTGAGGGGCGGGAAAATATTTCACATCAAATAATTTAATAACTTGTGTAATTTTTAATGGAGTTGGAAAGTTTCCCCCCCCCCGGGGGCCGTGGGTATATTTTTTTTGGGGGGGGGGGGGGGCTGCTCTCAGGCTCCCGTGTACCAAGTAGGCCTCAGGCCTGGCCTTCCAGAAGCTTCTGCTGAGAGAGAGGGGGCGGGGCGGGGCGGAGCGGAGCCGGGGGCTACATCCGGGGACATGAGGGGGGTGGGGCTTAGTGGGAGTGGGCGGGGCTTAACGTGAGCGAGAGAGGCTGAGAGGGAGGGGGAGGGGCTGGGAGTAAATGGGAGGGGCTGGGAGTGAGGGGGCGGCGCTGGGAGTGAGGGGGCGGGCTAATAGAGAGGTAGAGAGAGGGAGTGGGAGGAGCTGAGGGAGTGGGAGGGGTTGGGAGTGAGGGGAAGTGGGAGGGGCTGAGGGAGTGGGAGGGGCTGGGAGTGAGTGGAGGGACTGAGGGAGTGGGAGGGACTGAGAGGGGGAGGGACAGAGAGAGGGGGAGGGCCCAGTGAGGGGGAGGGGCCGAGAGAGGGGGGTGGGACCCAGAGAGGGGGTGGGACCCAGAGAGGGGGAGGGGCCCAGAGAGGGGGTGGGACCCAGAGAGGGGGTGGCGCTGAAGGAGAGGGGGAGGGACTGAGGGAGGGGGAGGGGCTGAGAGGGGGAGGGGCCGAGAGAGGGGGGTGGGACCCAGAGAGGGGGTGGGACCCAGAGAGGGGGAGGGGCCCAGAGAGGGGGAGGGGCCCAGAGAGGGGGTGGGACCCAGAGAGGGGGTGGCGCTGAAGGAGAGGGGGAGGGACTGAGGGAGGGAGGGAGAGGCACAGAGAAAAGGGGGCTGAGATGGGGTGGAGAGAGAGAGAGTGGGAGGAGCTGAGAGAGGGGGAGGGGCTGAGAGGGGGAGGGGCAGAGAAAAGGGGTCTGAGATGGAGGGGGGGCAGAGAGAGAGAGAGAGAGGGGGAGGAGCTGAGAGGGGGAGGGGCTGAGAGAGGGGGTGGGGCTGAGAGGGGGTGGGGCAGAGAGAGAGGGAGGGGCTGAGAGAGGGGGTGGGGCTGAGAGAGGGGAGGGGCTGAGAGAGGGGGAGGGGCTGAGAGAGGGGGTGGGGCTGAGAGAGGGGGTGGGGCAGAGAGAGGGGGTGGGGCAGAGAGAGAGGGAGGGGCTGAGAGAGGCGGGGGGGTCTTGGGAATTCGGAACAGTGGGAGGCCATTCAGCCCTTCAAACCTGCCCCGCCATCCATTCAGATGATGGCTGGTCTCTCCTGCTTTCAGATCGACAAACTCGCCACCCTCTGGGTGAAGAAATGTCTCCTCACCTCAGTCCTAAAAGCTTTACCCCCTTATCC
>NW_027593355.1:0-33826 GCF_964213995.1 Mustelus asterias
CAAACAGACCTCAACAAAACAAAAAGAAATTCAGAGAACCAGTAGGCCATGCCGTCAAGAAAAAAATAGACACTTTGACATGTTCGTATTTCTCAACACTTTCCCTAAGTGCCCTTATTTCCAAGATGAACAAAAGGACAAGACTCAGTAAAAAAGCAAATTACTGCGGATGCTGGAATCTGAAACCAAAAGAGAAAATGCTGGAAAATCTCAGCAGGTCTGGCAGCATCTGTAAGGAGAGAAAAGAGCTGACGTTTCGAGTCCAAATGACTCCAAGTCCTTTAAGTTCTGAGTTCTCGAAGTTCTGAGCACTGCTCCTTCATCAGATGGTGGAACCTGCCCACCCCAGTCCAACGCCGGCATCTCCACATCATGTCTATTTCTTGGTTGCCGCCAAGTCTTATCTGTAGTCTTCTTCGCTGGCGGTCATGCTGAGTCATTGTGGGGGTGGCCTCCAAGTGTCTCTTCTTATCCCCCTCTTCACGCCCTTCCAGAAGGTTCTCTGGTTTTCAGCCAATGGAGTTACCCAGTAGGGGTCGCAGCACCCAATGAGGTTGCAAATTCCTTATTGGGGGGACGCTAGATGCACCTAGGGATGGGATTTTCTAGCCGCGCTCACCCGAAAGTCAGAAAATCTCACCCAAGGTCAATGGACCTTTGAATGGTCCGCTCCCATCTGCTACGATTCCCTTGATGGGCGAGATGGGAAAATTCCACACTTGGTGTCCATCACCAGGTATGCATATCCCACGTAGCCCCCTTCCACATAATGCCGTGGCGGGAACTCTAGGCACCAGAGAGTCCAGCTGAAACCAGGGAATACATAACTACCTGCCAAAAATGGTCAGGGTCAAGTCCTTCTGATCTCTGCTTCTAGGGCACACCCTGGCTTGCCCTGACCTGTATCGTTCTTGGTCTTGGCCCGTCCAAGTTGCCAGCGTTGTTACTGTTCACTGCAGCAGTTTACTTCAGAGTGTCCAATTGTCCACTGGGCCTACGATTCAGGCTGTTGATCATCTGGCCACAACACTGCATGGGAGCAAGAACATCGGCCTGGTTCTGCACCCGCTCTTCATCCCTGAGGCCTCCTTCATTACCTCCCCCCCCCCCCCCCCCGCAGACATATCCTATAACCCTTCCCAGCCAGGATCAGCTGGGGTGGGTCAGAGAGGGACGGAATCTGAATCACACCTTCGTAGTTCAGTGGACAAGTGAGAGGGACCTGCACTGCCCGGGGAAACAGATTCCCATTTCCACAGAATCTCTCACCACCTCAGAAAGCCGCAGACTGCTTCACAATTCCCAGCTTGTGCAGACGAAGCTCAGAGTTATGGCCAGGTGCTTTTAGTGATTTCACTTAAGGGATCAATATTGACCTCAGGTCACCGGAGAACTCGATTCTGACCCTCCCACAGTGCGGCGCTCCCTCAGCACTGACACTCCCACAGTGCAGCGCTCCCTCAGCACTGACACTCCCACAGTGCGGCGCTCCCTCAGCACTGACCCTCCCACAGTGCAGCGCTCCCTCAGCGCTGACCCTCCCACAGTGCGGCGCTCCCTCAGCACTGACCCTCCCACAGTGCGGCGCTCCCTCAGCACTGACCCTCCCACAGTGCGGCGCTCCTTCAGCACTGACCCTCCCACAGTGCGGCGCTCCCTCAGCACTGACCCTCCCACAGTGCGGCGCTCCCTCAGCACTGACCCTCCCACAGTGCGGCGCTCCCTCAGCACTGACCCTCCCACAGTGCGGCGCTCCCTCAGCACTGACCCTCCCACAGTGCGGCGCTCCCTCAGCACTGGCCCTCCCACAGTGCGGCGCTCCCTCAGCACTGACCCTCCCACAGTGCGGCACCCCCTCAGCACTGACCCTCCCACAGTGCGGCGCTCCCTCAGCACTGACCCTCCCACAGTGCGGCGCTCCCTCAGCACTGACCCTCCCACAGTGCGGCGCTCCCTCAGCACTGACCCTCCCAAAGTGCGGCGCTCCCTCAGCACTGACCCTCCCACAGTGCGGCGCCTCCTCAGTGCTGACTCTCTGTTACGCAATTGAGTTTGTGAAGTCGGAATTTGATGTTGATAAAGATGTTAAAATTTGTAAAAATGCGAGGTCCCTTTAAAAGCGGGTGTTTCACCTCAGTGCAGGAGGTTTAAAATGCAAAATACACACAGAGTCTCAGACTGAAACATTTATATCAAAAAGTCAAGCAGTCGTCTAGATAGAGACAACCTGTTGTTGTGTTAATTTTGCCCAATCAATTTAAAGCAACACTCAGCTACCAAGAACCTATAAGATTTGAATTTGATGGTGCTGAAAAAAATCAGACCAATCCTATTGTAGGTCACCACGGGTATAAAAGAGAGCGTAAGAGGGAAAACAGGAGGTAGCAACTGCCACCTCTCAAGCCTCGAGAGGGAGAGAGCAGCTCTCCACTCTGCCAGCTTTATATATCTCTTCAGAGAACACACCATCGAACCAGCGAAAGGTACCAAATCAAAAAGAACTCACAGACGGGGAAATCAACCGAGAAACTCCAGAAGGTTCCCAAAGATACAAAACCTGGTTGTATATATTTTTTGAGAGTGACTAAATTCTGTTATTACTTTGTGGTTAATGAATTGATGTTGTATTTATCTGAACAGCATTCCAGGAGAATCTTATTTTATTCAGGATGTTACTTGTTTAGTTAAAGTTCCTGGTTAGTTAAATAAATAAATTAAGTGTTCATTTTAAAGTGAGTGCGGGGGTATTTCTGTTCGTTACCCACTAAACGTTACTGAAGGGCAGTTCACACCTTCCCACACACTTTTCACAGATTACGAGGCGAGACATTCCTCTTTGGGGGAATTTAGTGTTACGTCTAAAAGGGGATCAACCTCTGCGTCGTAAAACCCTCCGACGGTGCGGACAAATCCATTTGTGCCCTTGTGCAATAAATACGACAGAAGCACCCAGCCCCTGGATGCTGCTTGTCGTCTGCCAGGTAACTGCAGCTAACATACCAGATTCTGGGAGCAGTGCTGATCTGTATCCGGAGTCTCGTTGTAACTCAATCTCCTTTAGTGCAAATATTGATGTAGCTGGGGAGAGAGAAAGGCAGGTTAGTATACAAACCCAGAGTGAACCGAGAGCTGGGATCCAAAATGGAGAGCGAGAACGACACAGTGTCCTCGGTGATGCTCAAAGGTGTGGCTGCGACCCCTGCGTCACCACAAGCCGCTCAGGTTGCGGAGCGACAGAGACTCAGCGCTCCACGAATTCACAGAAAGATGGGAGAAAACTTGGGATAGTGTTGATCAGAGTCAGTGCCACGCACTGCACAGGAGAGTGGAAACAGTGCACGTGCCGTAGCGGAATCATCGTGATCTTGCACACTGGTAAAATCAGGCAGAGATCATTCCGGAACGATTCAGAAGACGACAGAGAGCGGGACGGCTGAGCTGCAGGCTGGGTTTGGATGTGGACAAGGAACTGGAGATCCAGTTGCTGATCTTAGAATCATGATAAGCAACATTTTAAAAATTCACTCATGGGACATGGGCGTCGCTGGCTGGGCCCATCATTTACCATCCGTCCCGAGTTACCCTTGGAGGGCAGTTGAGAGTCAACCACATTGCTGTGGCTCTGGAGTCACATGTAGGCCAGACCGGGTAAGGACGGCAGATTTCCTTCCCTGAAGGAACCAGATGGGTTTTTCCGACAATCGACAACGGGTCATCAGTAAGAACATAAGAAATAGGAACAGGAGTAGACCAGCTAGCCCCTCGAGCCTGCCCCGCCATTCAATAAGATCATGGCTGATCCGAAGTGGATCAGTTCCACTTACCCGCCTGATCCCTATAACCCCTAATTCCCTTACCGATCAGGAATCCATCTATCTGTGATTTAAACATATTTAACGAGGAAGCCTCCACCACTTCAGTGGGCAGAGAATTCCAGAGATTCACCACCCTCTGAGAGAAGATGTTCCTCCTCAACTCTGTCCTAAACTGACCCCCCTTTATTTTGAGGCTGTGCCCCCTAGTTCTAGCTTCCTTTCTAAGTGGAAAGAATCTCTCCACCTCTACCCTATCCAGCCCCTTCATTATCTTATATGTCTCTATAAGATCCCCCCTCAGCCTTCTAAATTCCAACGAGTACAAACCCAATCTGCTCAGTCTCTCCTCATAATCAACACCCCTCATCTCTGGTATCAACCTGGTGAACCTTCTCTGCACTCCCTCCAAGGCCAATATATCCTTCCACAAGGGGACCAATACTGCACACAGTATTCCAGGTGCGGCCTCACCAATGCCCTGTACAGATGCAGCAAGACATCTCTGCTTTTATATTCTATCCCCCTTGCGATATAGGCCAACATCCCATTTGCCTTCTTGATCACCTGTTGCACCTGCAGACTGGGTTTTTGCGTCTCATGCACAAGGACCCCCAGGTCCCTCTGCACAGCAGCATGTTGTAATTTCTTTCCATTTAGATAATAATCCAATTTGCTATTATTTCCTCCAAAGTGAATAACCTCGCCTTTGTCAACGTTATACTCCCAGTAGATTCTTAATTCCAGATATTTTTTATTGAATTCAAATTCCACCATCTGCCGTGGCGGGATTCGAACCCGGATCCCCAGAACATTAGCTGAGTTTTTCTGGGTTTATCGTCTCGTGTTAGTTTGATCTCACACACTGGCAAAATCAGACAGCAATCATTCGGAATGATTCAGAAAAAGACGGAGAGCGGGATGGCTGAGCTGCAGGCTGGATTTGGATGTGGATGAGGAACTGGAGATCCAGTTTCTGATCTCAGAATCATTATCAGCAAAGTACAGGACCATCAGCGGGCAACAGGCGTGAGCTGCATTGTTTGTGAGAAGACATTTGATTGGGTCTAACGCACTAACACTGCTTGACAGCGTCAGGCAGACGATAACCACCACGGTTACACACAGAATCAGCGAATCCCTATGGTGCAGAGAGAGGCCATTCGGCCCATTGAATCTGCACTGACTCTCCGACAGAGCAGCCCACCCAGTCCCTATCTCCTATCGCGAGGGTCAGAGTTACCAACTCTCCAGTGTGTCCACACACCACATGTACTCAGCGTCCCTGAGGAAAATGGGAAGCATGGGATTGAGAAACTTATCAGCCATGATTGAATGGCGGAGCCGACTCGATGGGCCGAACGACCTAAGTCTGCTCCTGTGTCTTCTGGTCATCAGATTGGTCAGTTTAACAGATTCTGATTGGTCAGTTTCACACGGTGGATTCTGATTGGTCAGTTTCACAGGGTGGATTCCGATTGGTGCGCACAGGGTGGATTCTGATTGGTGAGTTTCACCAGTTGGATTCTGATTGGTGAGTTTCACAAGGTGGATTCTGATTAGTCAGTTTCACTGACATCGAGGCAGCTCACAGGCGGAGAAGTGGCAGATGGACTTCAACCCAGATAAATGCGTCGTGGTCCATTTTGGCAGGTCAAATGGGATGAAGGAGTACAATATAAAGGGAAAGACTCTTAGTACTGTAGAGGATCAGAAGGACTTTGGGGTCCGGGTCCATAGGACTCTGAAATCGGCCCCGCAGGTGGAGGAGGTGGTTAAGAAGGCGTATGGTGTGCTGGCCTTTATCAATCGAGGGATTGAGTTTAGGAGTCCGGGGATAATGATGCAGCTATATAAGACCCTCGTCAGACCCCACTTGGAGTACTGTGCTCAGTTCTGGTCGCCTCATTACAGGAAGGATGTGGAAAAGATTGAAAGGGTGCAGAGGAGATTTACAAGGATGTTGCCTGGATTGAGTGGCATGCCTTATGAGGATAGGCTGAGGGAGCTCGGTCTTTTCTCCTTGGAGAGACGTAGGATGAGAGGAGACCTAATAGAGGTGTATAAGATGTTGAGAGGCATAGATCGGGTGGACTCTCAGAGGCTTTTTCCCAGGGTGGAAATGTCTGCTACGAGGGGACACAGGTTTAAGGTGCTGGGGGGTAGGTACAGGGGAAATGTTAGGGGGAAGTTTTTCACACAGAGGGTGGTGGGCGAGTGGAATCGGCTGCCGTCAGTGGTGGTGGAGGCGAACTCAATCGGGTCTTTTAAGAGACTCCTGGATGAGTACATGGGACTAAATAGGATGGAGGGTTATAGGTAGGCCTAAAAGGTCGGGATATGTTCGGCACAACTTGTGGGGCCGAAGGGCCTGTTTCGTGCTGTAGTTTTTCTATGTTTCTAAATATAGTTCTCTTCTAATATATATTACTGAATCTGTGACATGCTGCTTGAAAACCAGTTGCTTTTAACAGCATGTAGGAAGTATCCTGTACCGTCAAGCGGACAAACGCGTGGGTGCCGGAGAGAGCTGGTGTACAGAGGAACCTGTCTGAGGCACTGACATCGAGGCAGCTCACATATTGTGGACAAGTGACACAAACAGGAAGGGTAGGTGGTGTTTGGAAAAAGGGTAATGTGAGGAAAAACGCCTGGAAAATGTGCAGAAGGAAGACCCCTGGATGGATTATATCAGGATGCAGACTGGGCCCCACCGCGGGACAGGCAGTGGGAGCGGGAGAGAAAGATAGTTCACCAGCCTCGGACTCGGACCAGATGAAAGGCTGCTCTTCCCAGTAACCAGGTGACACTGTCACTGAGCAGCAGGGTTTGCGAGTGGCTGGGTGATGCCAAATTCACACAGATCGGCAAGAAATGGAAGAGAAGGAAGGGAAGATAGACACTCACTGTCTGGTAACTTGTAAACCCTCTCCCCCAAACTCTGGAAGTGCGGATGCTTCATGGCCTGCTGTGCAGAGATCCTCTTCTTCCCTTCAAACTGAGACAGAGAGGGTGGAGAGAGAGAGAGACGGAGAGGGAGAGAGAGAGACGGAGAGGGAGAGAGAGAGGGAGAGAGAGAGGGAGAGACATGAGGGAGAGAGACAGGGAGAGACAGACAGAGAGAGAGAGAGAGAGACAGAGAGAGACAGAGAGAGAGAGAGAGGGGAAGAGAGAGAGGGAGAGGGAGAGGGAGGGAGAGACATGAGAGAGAGAGAGAGACAGGGAGAGACAGACAGAGAGAGAGAGAGAGACAGAGAGAGACAGAGACAGAGACAGAGAGACCGAGAGTGAGAGACCGAGAGAGAGACAGATCAGAGAGAGAGAGAGAGAGGGCAAGACCAAGACAGAGAGAAAGAGAGAGAGAGACAGATCAGAGAGAGAAAGAGAGAAGGGGAAGTGGACAGGGAGGGAAGTGGGAAGGGAGGAGGGAAAAGGGTAGAGCAAGGAGGTGGGAGGGGTTAGGTGTCAGGGGGAGAGGGGGGCAGAGAAAGAGAGAGAGAGACATTAAACATAGTCTTAAACAGAGACTGGCTTGTTTGGGCTCACTCACGTTTGCTGCCATTAGCGGGGCGCAGAGACAAACATGCAGCAATGTTTCAGTGAGATTTATTCTCTGACAATGGGCGGAATTTTCCCATCCCACCCACCACGGGAATCGGAGCGGGCAGGGGGGTGGGGGTGGCCATACAAAGGTTCGCTGACCTTGGACGGGAGTTTCTGGATTTGGAGCGAGCGTGGCTGGAAAATCCCGCCCTCTGTGTCTGCCACGCTCCCTATCCTGTTTGATTCTGTGGCAATCACTACTCTCCAAATCCCAGCTCTGAAACTACTGCCCACTCAGGCAATCCCGGCCCTCCCTCCTGACCTCAGAACCTCCCGGCTTCTCCCCTGGACTAGACTGCCACCCCACCCAACCGCAGAACCTCCATGGAGGAGCCCAGACTGGGGAATTAAACCATTGGGGGGGGGGGGGGGGGGTGCTGGGTACCAGGCATCACAAACCTGCCACCAACCCAGTGCCCAGGCTTCCAATGCCAAGCACAGTTCCCTCGCCCCGTTGCATGCAGCACTGGATCCAGTGCCCCAGTGTGCACACCAGTTGGATCCAGTGCTCACGTGCGCACACCAGTTGGATCCAGTGTCTCAGTGCACACGCCAGTTGGATCCAGTGCCCCAGTGCACACACCAGTTGGATCCAGTGTCTCAGTGCGCACGCCAGTTGGATCCAGTGTGCACACCAGTTAGTGGGACCTGGTCCCACAGGGGGTTTCCTAACTTGGAAAAGGGGAGGGTGGCCCTGGCTGAGCTGAGCCGATGGTTTTTAAAAAAATATTTCCAGCCTACCTGTAGAAGTTTTGCCAGGAGATCGAGTCCCTCTGTGTCTAACCTGTGGGACAGAAAGAGAAAAAGCCTCAATCTGACTGAATCGTCAGATTGTCCAGTTGTCGTGTCACCACGCCCCCTCCCCCCAGCCCGCAGGAGCTTTGGGAGAGAGGGCCAAGGTCCCATGACAGGGGTCTCCCCAGAAGTTGGGTCGGGGACAGGGTAGCAGTTAAGAAGACCAAGGCCCCACAGTGCAGAGTCCCCGGAAATGAGGGAGAGTGGGGGGGCGAGGGGCGGAAGGGGGAGGGGGGGGCGGGGGTGGTGGTGCGTGTGGGGTGGGGGTGGTGGGTGCGGGTGGGGGGGGGGGGGGGGGGGGTGCGGGTGGGGGGGGTGCGGGTGGGGGGGGCGGGTTGGGGGGGGGCGGGGGGAGGTGGTGCGGGTGGGGGGGTGGTGGGGTGGAAGGGGGAGGGGCGGAAGGAGGGGGGGGGCGGGGGTGGTGGTGCGGGTGGGGGGTGGGGGGGGGGGGGGGTGGGGTGGAGAGGACCGAGGCCCTGAGCAGAGCACCACCACCGGGACCTACCTGGGTGCGTGGTTGACGAGAGGCTCCGGCCGGTATTTTGGATAGTTGTACGATCGGAACTCCTCGTTTGCCAGGATTCCAGGCCACGTTTCCTCTGTCGGCGTTCCTGTCGGGACAGGAGGTGGAGGGTCAGCGGGAGGAGGGCAATAATACAGTCGCGCGGATTGGGAGAGCAGCAAGGGGATTTAAAAACAATCGCGAGGCAAGCGGGAGGGCAAAGGAGGTGCCAGCCTGCACGAGAGCAGCAGCACTGATGGATAGTGCCTTACCTAATACCCTGAATATAAAATGTAATTCTTCTTCTACAGTGGAGCCTGGGAACAACGGACGGCCAGTCGCCATTTCATAAAATATACACCCCACACCCCTGTCAGGAGGGAATGAGGAAAGATAGTTAGTTCCAGAAAGCAGAAACACAGCTTCACTGAGACGACACTGAATAATCTCACTAAACACAGCTTCACAGAATCTACACTGAATAATCTCACTAAACACAGCTTCACAGAATCTACACTGAATAATCTCACTGAACACAGCTTCACAGACACTACAGGCTCTCTTTACCCTTTGCTGTTCCCATCACCCTGTGAATTTTCCTCTTCCTAGTATTTATCTGATTCCCCTCTTTCTGAGGGTGAATCTGCTCCCACCGCCCTCTCAGGCAGCGCCTTCCAGATCACAACAACTCACCGTGTCGATAAAATTCTCCTCATCTCTCCCCCCCGCCTTTTCCCGATTCTCTTCAACCCGTGTCCCTAACCCTCCCTCTGGTTGCCAGCCCTCTTGCCGCTGGGAAACACTTTCTCCTTACTCTGTCCAAACCTCTCTTTGATTGATAACGGCTTTATTAAACCACCCCTCTCCCCCCGCCACCACTCCCCCGCACCCCTGCCGCCCCCACCCTCCGCCCCCCCCCCCCCCCCCCACCCCGCCCCCTCCACTCCACAGCCCACCACTAGTTTGATCCCAAACATCCACGGGCAATCCTCTTCTCACCTCCTCAGAGAAAGGGTGTGGGCATTTGCAAAGCTGCGAGTAGCCCACGTTAAGCCTACAGGACAAGTGAGACAGAGGGTTCTCACAGCACAGGCCCACGTCCCATCACCGTGTGGGGGAAAACCACCAGCTTCACACTCATAGGGCGGGACTTTATGGCCTCGCTCACCCCGAAACCCGCCTGAGGTCAACGGACCTTTCCATGGTCCACCCCTCGCCTGCTCAGATTCCTGTGGCGGGCGGGTCAGTAAATCCCGGCCGCAGAGTCAGAGATGTACAGCATGGAAACAGGCCCTTCGGCCCAACTCCTCCATGCTGACCAGGTTTCCTAAACTGAAATAGTCCCATTTGCCTGCGTGTTGCCCACATCCCTCTAAACCTTTCCCACCCATGTACCTGTCCAAATGTCTTTTAAATGTTGTCACTGTACCCGCTTCTACCACCTCCTCTGGCAGCCCATTCCATATACGCATCAACCTGTGTGTGAAAAAGTTGCCCCTTGGGTCTCTTTCAAATCTTTTCCCTCTCACCTTTAACCTATGCCCTCTAGTTTTAGACTCCCCTATCTTTGGGAAAAGGCCTTGGCTGTTCACCCTATCGATGCCCCTCATGATTTTATAAACCTCCATGAGGTCATCCCTCATCCTCCCACGCTGCAGGGAAAAAGTCCCGGCCTATCCAGCCTCTCCTCAAACCTTCCAGCTCCTTTCCAGTTTAACAACATCCTTCCTATCGCAGGGCGACCAGAACTGTACGCAGCGCTCCAAATGTGGCCGCACCAGTGTCTTGTACAGTTTGTAACATTGCGTCCCAACTCCTGTCCTCAATGCCCTGACCGAGGAAGGCGAGAGTGCCAATAACCACCTTCACCACCCTGTCCACCCGTGACGCCACTTTCAAGGAGCGATGTACCTGCGCCCCTCGGTCTCTCTGTTCGACAACATATTGGGCGGCACGGTAGCACAGTGGTTAGCACTGCTGCTTCACAGCTCCAGGGACCTGGGTTCGATTCCCGGCTCGGGTCACTGTCTGTGTGGAGTTTGCACATTCTCCTCGTGTCTGCGTGGGTTTCCTCCGGGTGCTCCGGTTTCCTCCCACAGTCCAAAGATGTGCGGGTTAGGTTGATTGGCCAGGTTAAAAATTGCCCCTGAGAGTCCTGAGATGCGTAGGTTAGAGGGATTAGTGGGTAAAATATGTGGGGGTAGGGCCTGGGTGGGATTGTGGTCGGTGTAGACTCAATGGGCCGAATGGCCTCCTTCTGCACTGTAGGGTTTCTTTCTATGATTCCCCGACAGTTAACTGTGGAAGTCCTGCCCTGGTTTGTCTTGCCAAAATGCAACACCTTGCATTTGTCTGAGTTAAACTCGGGGTGGTCTGGGTGTGTGGGAGAAGGGGCCTGGTGTTTTGACACCAGTTGGAATCAGCGCTTCTGAACGTGGCAAGTCAGCAAAATGCATGAAGGCTGGAGGGATGCGTCTGTGCGTCTCTGATCTGTTACTCACCACATGTCTATCTGTGTCGAATATTCTGTGGATCCCAGCAGGACATCAGGAGGCCTGTACCAGAGCGTCACCACTTCGTTAGAATAGGTTTTTGTAGGAACGGATTTAGCCCGGGCTAATCCTAAAGAATCACAAGTAGCAAAGTAAAGGAAATGCGTTCATTTTTGTTTTATTCATCCGTGGGACATGGGTGTCGCTGGCTGGGCCAGCATTTATTGCCCATCCCTAGTTGCCCCTTGGAGGGCAGTTGAGAGTCAACCACATTGCTGTGGCTCTGGAGTCACATGTAGGCCAGACCGGGTAAGGACGGCAGATTTCCTTCCCTAAAGGACATTAGTGAACCAGCGACTAGTTCCAGATTTTATTAATTGAATTTAAATGTCACCATCTGCCGTGGTGGGATTCGAACCTGATCGCCAGAGACTTGCCCTGGGAGAATTGCCCGAGTGCAATGACAATATCAGTACGCAACCACCTTCATTAAAATCATGAATTGATGGTATTCATGTGGGTCAGGTTGGTTCCACATTCACTTCCCAATTTGAGTCTTTAGGCCATGATTTTTGGTTTGGCTCCAAAGATTCAACTGATAATCCAGGCCAGTTCTGTGGGAGCGCCGCACTGTGGGAGGGTCGGTGCTGAGGGAGCGCCGCACTGTGGGAGGGTCAGTGCTGAGGGAGCGCCGCACTGTGGGAGGGTCAGTGCTGAGGGAGCGCCGCACTGTGGGAGGATCAGTGCTGAGGGAGTGCTGCACTGTGGGAGGGTCAGTGCTGAGGGAGCGCCGCACTGTGGGAGGGTCAGTGCTGAGGGAGCGCCGCACTGTGGGAGGGTTAGTGCTGAGGGAGCGCCGCACTGTGGGAGGGTCAGTGCTGAGGGAGCGCCGCACTGTGGGAGGGTCAGTGCTGAGGGAGCGCCGCACTGTGGGAGGGTCAGTGCTGAGGGAGCGCCGCACTGTGGGAGGGTCGGTGCTGAGGGAGCGCCGCACTGTGGGAGGATCAGTGCTGAGGGAGCGCCGCACTGCGGGAGGGTCAGTGCTGAGGGAGCGCCGCACTGTGGGAGGGTCAGTGCTGAGGGAGCGCCGCACTGTGGGAGGGTCAGTGCTGAGGGAGCGCCGCACTGTGGGAGGGTCAGTGCTGAGGGAGCGCCGCACTGTGGGAGGGTCAGTGCTGTGGGAGCGCCGCACTGTGGGAGGGTCAGTGCTGTGGGAGCGCCGCACTGTGGGAGGGTCAGTGCTGAGGGAGCGCCGCACTGTGGGAGGGCCAGTGCTCAGGGAGCGCCGCACTGTGGGAGGGCCAGTGTTCAGGGAGCGCCGCACTGTGGGAGGGCCAGTGCTCAGGGAGCGCCGCACTGTGGGAGGGTGAGTGCTGAGGGAGCGCTACACTGTGGGAGCATCAGTGCTGAGGGAAATGTGATCTATGGGGTCTGGGGTCTTCTCAAGGGGTCCTGAGGAGCTTGCCGTCCTTACTGAACCGGTGTACTCCACACAATGAACTAGAAGTGATTGATTATTGCTGCTAGATTAAATCAAGTGGTGTCTGCAGCTAACTGAAAAAGCTCGACATGTTGTACCAGCAGCGAAGTGGGCCTGACCCTCCATGTGGGGCTGACCAATGCAGTGGTCGGTGAGTGTGGGGAAGTCTCCCATGCTTGTGGTGGGTATGGTGCTGAAGGAGTGATGGTGTGGACATACCGAAGTCTGCGAGCTTGAGCTCTCCTTTCTCATTGATGAGCAGGTTCTGTGGTTTTAAATCTCGATGTAGCACTTTCCTGTGATGACAATAGGCCAGGCCTCGCAACAGCTGGAATAGGAAAAGCTGAGACAACACACAGCGAGATCAGCCAGGAGCAGCCAACAGCTTTACTTCAACACTCTCATTTCAATTCTGTGTTCAAGGTGAGGAATCAAACACTCCCAGGACAGGGACAGCACGGGGTTAGATACAGAGTAAAGCTCCCTCTACACTGTCCCCATCAAACACTCCCAGGACAGGGACAGCACGGGGTTAGATACAGAGTAAAGCTCCCCCTACACTGTCCCCATCAAACACTCCCAGGACAGGGACAGCACGGGGTTAGATACAGAGTAAAGCTCCCTCTACACTGTCCCCAACAAACACTCCCAGGATAGGGACAGCACGGGGTTAGATACAGAGTAAAGCTCCCTCTACACTGTCCCCATCAAACACTCCCAGGACAGGGACAGCACGGGGTTAGATACAGAGTAAAGCTCCCTCTACACTGTCCCCCATCAAACACTCCCAGGACAGGGACAGCATGGGGTTAGATACAGAGTAAAGCTCCCTCTACACTGTCCCCAACAAACACTCCCAGGATAGGGACAGCACGGGGTTAGATACAGAGTAAAGCTCCCTCTACACTGTCCCCATCAAACACTCCCAGGACAGGGACAGCACGGGGTTAGATACAGAGTAAAGCTCCCTCTACACTGTCCCCCATCAAACACTCCCAGGACAGGGACAGCACGGGGTTAGATACAGAGTAAAGCTCCCTCTACACTGTCCCCCATCAAACACTCCCAGGACAGGGACAGCACGGGGTTAGATACAGAGTAAAGCTCCCTCTACACTGTCCCCCATCAAACACTCCCAGGACAGGTACAGCACGGGGTTAGATACAGAGTGAAGCTCCCTCTACACTGTCCCCCATCAAACACTCCCAGGACAGGTACAGCACGGGTTAGATACAGAGTAAAGCTCCCTCTACACTGTCCCCATCAAACACTCCCAGGACAGGTACAGCACGGGGTTAGATACAGAGTAAAGCTCCCTCTACACTGTCCCCATCAAACACTCCCAGGACAGGTACAGCACGGGGTTAGATACAGAGTAAAGCTCCCTCTACACTGTCCCCGTCAAACACTCCCAGGACAGGTACAGCACGGGGTTAGATACAGAGTAAAGCTCCCTCTACACTGTCCCCCATCAAACACTCCCAGGACAGGTACAGCACGGGGTTAGATACAGAGTAAAGCTCCCTCTACACTGTCCCCATCAAACACTCCCAGGACAGGTACAGCACTGGGTTAGATACAGTCTATTTGAGTTGGATAGCTATATTAGCAGTGATGTTTGCTTTGAGGAACAGACTGTAATCTGGCCTGGGGGTGCTATTCCTCTGGCCTGTTTGGAGAACACTGCAGCACTCTGGAAATTGTCTCCGGCACCAGATACCTGTCGCATACATTGTGCCAACTCCCAGCTCTAACTCTGGCTGCTTCCTTGGACAGAGTGGACATGAAACTACATCTGCTCACCTTGACATTGTGAATATTGATGATATTCCCACAATCTTCTAGGTACTGTTTCAAGTCTTTATCCTGAGTCAGGGGGGGGAGAGATGGAGGAAGTGGTTAGTTCAGTACTGGAGCAGATCGAATGTCTTTTCAGCAATGATTCTACTGGGTTCCGAACTCTCGACTGATAACAAACGGTTGGCACGAGCCTTTCTGAGCTAACTGGCGAAAGGCCATTCCCGACGGTCGTGCTGTCACTGAGAGCTACGGCAGCCAACCGTGGGTTCTACAGGATTGATGGTAACTCACCCACCGTGGCGAGACTGCCGACTCACCAGATACTCGAAGACCAGCGTGAGGGATTTCTCCGTGTGAATGATGTCGTGGAGGGTCACAATGTTGGCGTGTTTGAGGTCTTTCAGCAGGGAGACTGGGTGAAGAGAAGAGAGGGGCGAGGGTTAGAAGAAACCGCTCTGATTTTAAAAGGAGCCACAGGGAATGCTGCAGGTGGACTGTGGCTCAGGCAGCGTCTGGGACCAGCCTGTCAATGCTCACAGGCAACTCTGGGGGAGCTGGGAGAGTGAAGCAGGGTTTGTACACCTCCAGCGTATTCCAATTCTGTTTGCCAATTCTCCAGTTCTGGTTCATATCTGATTCAGTGCGAGGTCAGGAGACTAACAGTGAAACTTCTAACAGTTAAATAGCTCAGAAAAAGGTCAGTGAAGAATCAAACTGAGTAGCACTGATAACTGGTTGGGGGTCTGTGAGGGAACCTCAGAGACCAGCTAAGTAATGTCCGTCTCCTGGGAATCCTGCGATATGTCCCGCTGGGTTTATTGACTCGCAAGCCTACAGCTGTCACAATGTTAACAATGACACACTCACTGGGGGAATCCCCCATCAATAACCGCACACTCACTGGGGCAATCCCCAATCAATAACCACACACTCACTGGGGGATTCCCCAATCAATATCGACAAACCTGCTGGGGAAATTCCCATGTTAACAATGATAAACTAACTGGGGGAATCCCCCATCAA
Organism: Mustelus asterias; assembly: GCF_964213995.1. NCBI lineage: Eukaryota > Metazoa > Chordata > Chondrichthyes > Carcharhiniformes > Triakidae > Mustelus > Mustelus asterias. The sequence goes on from NW_027593355.1 coordinate 15,508, forward strand.
TAACCACACACTCACTGGGGGAATCCCCCCGTCAATAACCACACACTCACTGGGGGAATCCCCCCGTCAATAACCACACACTCGCTGGGGGAATCCCCCCGTCAATAATGACACATTCGCTGGGGGAATATCTCGCCAATAATGACACACTCGCTGCGGGGATACCTCACCAACAATGACACACTCGCAGGGGGAATCCCCCATTAATAATGACACATTCACTGGGGGAATCCCCCCGTCAGTAATGACACACTCGCTGGGGAAATACCTCGCCAATAATGACACACTCGCTGGGGGAATCCCCCACCAATAACGACACTCTCAGGGTATTCCCCCATTAATAATGATACATTCACTGGGGGAAACTCCTGTCAATAACCACACACTCACTGGGGCATTTCCCTTGTCAATAACAAAACACTTGCTGGGGGAACCCCCCATTAAAAACAACAAACTCGTGAGCATCCCCCTGTCAATAATGGCACACTCGCTGGGGGAATCCCATTAATAATGACACATTTGCTGGGGAAATCCCCTGTCAATAACAACATTGCTGCAGGGGTAATTCCTTTGTTAATAACAACACATTCTCCAGGAAGTCCCCTGTCAATAATGATACACTGGGTGCAACCCCCTGTAAATAATGACACATTCGCTGGGGGAATCCCCTGTCAATAATGACTATCTGGGGGAAATCCCGTTCATAATGACACATTCACTGGGGGAATATCCTATCCATCAGGAACGACATGTTTGCTGGGGTACTCCCTCCGTCAATAATGGTGTTTGCTTGGGGAATCCTCGACCAATCAGTAACGACGGCTACAGGGGCAATGCCCTGCCCCTCAGGAATGACACACAGGGGGAACACCCCTATCAGTAACGATACTCCCTCTGGTAACAAGCGACCCATCACACTCCAGAAGAAAGTTAGTGATCATTCTATTGGAAGATTCCAGTGGAGCATATGACACCACGGACCCCAGTAAATATTGAAAAACATGCAAGCGGAAGGCAGGTGAAAAGCTGGGGCACCTCACCCGGAAGACAGGGTGAGGTCGGGAGGAAGGATTTCACACACAGAGAGATAGATGCAGGGAGTGATGGGGACCTGAGCAGTCTTTACCTTCCCGAATGGCTGTGCATGGGGCTCCTTCCTCGTGCTCCAGTCGGATTTCCTTCAGTGCCACCAGATTATCTGTCAGCTTGCTCCTCCCTTTGTAAACGGTTGCATAGGTGCCCTGTGTGGGGGGTGGAGGGGGGGGGGGGGTTGAGAGAGAGAGAGAGAGGCAGCAATCAGAGTACGGGGGTGGTGGAAGCAGGGCTGCAGTAATTGCTCTATGATCGATCTGTGAGGATAATCGAACAGGTTAGGTCTCCCACGTCAGAGCAAGGGGGAGATGTAATGGCCGAGCTACACGGTCGCAGGTGCCACCCCTGCTCTGTGCTGAGCAAGCTGATCCATGTCAGGGTGCGGGGGTCCAGACACTGCGATCAGCCACGATTCTCGGTGCAACGCCTGTTGCAGGGGAATCAAGCAGGGCCGCTGCTCATCACGGAACAGGAGGAGGCCCGTCCCTGGTTCACCTCTTTGCTGCTCTCTCCCGGCAATGTTTTTCTTTCCTGTCAGGAGAGGGCAGCAGTCATAGAATCCCTACAGTGATATACAGTGCACAAGCAGGCCATTTGGCCCATCGAGTCTGCATCGACCCTTACCCAGCCTTACCCCCTAATCTCATTTATTTACCCCATTAATCCCCCTAACCTGCACATCTTTGGACACGAAGGGACAATTTAGCATGGCCAATCCACCCTAACCCGCACATCTTTGGACACTAAGGGACAATTTAGCATGGCCAATCCACCTAACCCGCACATCTTTGGACACTAAGGGACAATTTAGCATGGCCAATCCACCTAACCCGCACATCTTTGGACACTAAGGGACAATTTAGCATGGCCAATCCACCTAACCCGCACATCTTTGGACACTAAGGGACAATTTAGCATGGCCAATCCACCTAACCTGCACATCTTTGGACACGAAGGGGCAATTTAGCACGGCCAATCCACCTAACCTGCACATCTTTGGACACGAAGGGGCAATTTAGCATGGCCAGTCCACCTAACCTGCATCTAATCTTTCGGACTGTGGGAGGAAACTGGAGCACCTGGAGGAAACCCACGCAGACACGGGGAGAACGTGCAGACTCTGCACAGACAGTGACCCAAGCCAGGAGTCGACCCTGGGTCCCTGGCACTATGAGGCAGCATTGCTAACCACTGTGCTGCCTCAAATTTGGGTATCATAGAATCTGTACAGTTGAGAAGGAGGCCATTCGGCCCATCGTATCTGCACCGACCACAATCCCACCCAGGCCCTATCCCCGTAACCCCACACATTTACCCCGCTAATCCCTCTAATCTACTACTAATCTAACCTAATATAAAAACAGATAGCAAAAGTTTCTACAAATATATAAAATGAAAAAGAGTAGCGAAAGTAAATATTGGTCCTTTAGAGGATGAGAAGGGGGATGTAATAACTGGAAATGAGAAAATGGCTGAGGCATTGAACAGGTATTTTGTGTCGTTCTTCACAGTGGAAGACACCAATAACATGCCAAAAATTGCTGACAGGAAGGTTATGGCAGGTGAGAACCGAGAAACTATCATTATCACGAAAGAGGTCGTGTTGGGCAAGTTAATGGGGCTAAAGGTCGACAAGTCTCCTGGTCCTGATGGAATGCATCCCAGGGTACTAAAAGAGATGGCAGGAGAAATAGCAAATGCACTAGTGGTAATTTACCAAAATTCGCTGGACTCTGGGGTGGTTCCCGCAGATTGGAAAACAGCAAATGTGACGCCACTGTTTAAAAAAAGGAGGTAGACAAAAGGCAGGTAACTATAGGCCGGTTAGCTTAACTTCTGTAGTAGGGAAAATGCTTGAATCTATCATCAAGGAAGAAATAGCGAGACATCTGGATATAAATTGTTCCATTGGTAAGACACAGCATGGGTTCATGAAGGGAAGGTCATGTTTGACTAATTTGGTGGAATTCTTTGAGAACATTACATGTGCAGTGGACAATGGGGAACCTGTGGATGTGGTGTATCTGGATTTCCAGAAGGCATTTGACAAGGTGCCAAAGACTGCTACATAAGATAAAGGTGCACGGTGTTACGGGTAATGTATTAGCATGGATAGAGGATTGGTTAACTAACAGAAAGCAAAGAGTGGGGGTAAATGGGTGTTTTTCTGGTTGGCGATCAGTGACTAGTGGTGTGCCTCAGGGATCAGTGTTGGGACTGCAATTGTTTATGATTTACATCGATGATTTGGAGTTGGGGACCAAGTGTAGTGTGTCAAAATTTGCAGATGACACTAAGATGGGTGGAAGAGCAAAGTGTGCAGAGGATGCTGAAAGTCTGCAAAGGGATATCGATAGTCTAAGTGAGTGGGCGAGGGTCTGGCAGATGGAGTACAATGTTGGTAAATGTGAGGTCATCCATTTTGGTAGGAATAACAGCAAAATGGACTATTATTTAAATGGTAAAAAATTGCAGCATGCTGCTGTGCAGAGGGACCTGGGTGTCCTTGTGCAAGAATCACAAGGAGTTGGTTTGCAGGTGCAGCAGGTAATTAAGAAGGCAAATGGAATTTTGTCCTTCATTGCGAGAGGGATGGAGTTTAAAAACAGCGAGGTTATGTTGCAGCTGTATAAGGTGCTGGTGAGGCCACACCTGGAGTACTGTGTACAGTTTTGGTCTCCTTACTTGAGAAAGGATATACTGGCACTGGAGAGGGTGCAGAGGAGATTCAATAGGTTGATTCCGGAGTTGAGAGGGTTGGCTCATGAGGAGAGACTGAGTAGACTGGGACTATACTCATTGGAATTCAGAAGAATGAGGGGAGATCTTATAGAAACATATAAGATTATGAAGGGAATAGATAAAATAGAAGCAGGGAAGTTGTTTCCACTGACGGGTGAAACTAGAACGAGGGGGCATAGCCTCAAAATAAGGGGAAGCCAATTTAGGACTGAGTTGAGGAGGAACTTCTTCACACAAAGGGTTGTGAATCTGTGGAATTCCCTGCCCAGTGAAGCAGTTGAGGCTACCTCATTGAATGTTTTTAAGGCAAGGATAGATAGATTTTTGAACAGTAAAGGAATTAAGGGTTATGGTGAGCGGGTGGGTAAGTGGAGCTGAGTCCACGAAAAGATCAGCCATGATCTTATTGAATGGCGGAGCAGGCTCGAGGGGCCAGATGGCCGACTCCTGCTCTTAGTTCTTATGTACGCATCCCGAGACACTAAGGGCCAATCAACCTAGCCCCAGCCCACTGGCAATGTTAAAAATGCAGGTCTCTTTAAGAATAAACCAGGTGAGTAAATGAGCATGGGGTGAGCAGTAGGCAGCCCGGTTGGCATCACCGGGGGCAGGTTCCTGCTCTCTGAGGCTGGATAAACCCCCCCAAACCCCCGCCCCGTTTCCAATGAGGAAAGGAAGAAGCTATTCCAGCGACGTTGCGACGTTCTGTCTGACGCGGTCTATTATAAAGTGCTGGGGGGTTGTCTGATGGCGCCCAAGGGTGCTATGAGGGCAGCTAGGGATCTTAGCATTCCGGGTGAGAGGGGCCCCCTTCAGCTTCTGTAAGGTCGGGTGCCGAGCTCCTACCTCCCCAAGCTTGTCCAGTTTAACATAGGTCTCCAGTTTCCCGAATCCAATCTCGGACTGCAAGGTGAGAAAGGAGAGTTAGAGAGGGCACACAAAACGCAGGCAACACTGACAACGCTTCGTTAATCCAACCCTTCTCCCCCTCCATCCCTTGAAGTACTGCAACCGCACCCCCTTCCCCGCCCAACCCCATCCCCACACTGCTCCTGTCCCAATGGCTCTTTTTCGGATTTTTCCCCATCCAGTATTGATCCCATTCCTCCTTTCCTGGCTGAATCTGCTTCCATTGCAGTTTTGGGCAGCGCCTTCCAGATCAAAACAGAAACAAATCCTCCTCACCCATCGCCACAAGAGCAGCAGGCTGTAGATGCGGGACATCAGGAACAGAAGGGGGAAACGCTGGACATGTTCTGTGCAGTTAGGAGTGTGCCTTTAGGAAAGGTGTTTTTAATCACATCTCTGCAGTTATGAGCAGGCACCGAGCGGTTTGCTTCGAGGTCCTTTTATTGCTGCTTAAATGGGGTTTTATTTATTTGTAATCTGGGCCTAATGCGCTCTCTGGGAGTTTCCAACCTATCAATTGTTCAAAAACATCAGGCACACCCATACTGAATGGCGGAGCAGGCTCGAGAGGGGCCGAATGGCCTACTCCTGCTCCTGTTCCTCAGTTTTGTACGAATCACTCAGTAAATCAGGCATCCTCTGCAGAGAGAGGAAGAGAGCTGACGTTTCAGGTTAACGACGGGATGAGTTCAGATCACTGGGCTGAAATGTGAACTCACCTTATTCTCTCTGCAGACGCTGCCAGACCCAGAGTACCTCCAGCATCTTCCATTCTCACCTCTCCCCTCTTTCCCCATCGGAAGCCACCTGTGATTACCGTATGGTTTCCGGTGTACGTTCATTCCGGGGGCTTTGACAAGAGTGAGAACAATGCTCCCTGACTCCTCGCGGTCAGGAAGGGTCACTGTGCAGAGGGGGGTCAGGCAGCAGCACTGACCACTCAGTAACAGCACTCCGCTCTCTCTCAGACGTCAAAGCTCCCGCTCTAACGGGAGGCACTCACCAGCGAGACTCGGCGCAGCCGTCTGCTGAGAGGCTTGTCGAAGGGCGGACTGTTCATGGCAAACTTCTCCAGGTAGCCCTCAGGGAGGCGAATATCGGCCGGTAAGGATAACCTCTTATTGATATCCTAGAGAACACAGTAAGGAGTTACCATGGCAATCTGAGCACAACTGTCACTCACACTCTTCCCAAGGATATACTGCTCATGATTGGATAGCAGGACAGTGTAGAGGGAGCTTTAACCTGTATCTAACCCCGTGCTGTACCTGTCCTGGGAGTGTTTGATGGGGGACAGTGTAGAGGGAGCTTTACTCTGTATCTAACCCCGTGCTGTACCTGTCCTGGGAGTGTTTGATGCGGACAGTGTAGAGGGAGCTTTACTCTGTATCTAACCCCGTGCTGTACCTGTCCTGGGAATGTTTGATGGGGACAGTGTCGAGGGAGCTTTGCTCTGTATCTAACCCCGTGCTGTACCTGTCCTGGGAGTGTTTGATGGGGGACAGTGTAGAGGGAGCTTTACTCTGTATCTAACCCTGTGCTCTGCCTGTCCTGGGAGTGTTTGATGGGGACAGTGTAGAGGGAGCTTTACTCTGTATCTAACCCCATGCTGTATCTGTCCTGGGAGTGTTTGATGGGGACAGTGTAGAGGGGCCTTTACTCTATATCTAACCCCGTGCTGTACCTGTCCTGAGAGTGTTTGATGGGGACAGCATAGAGGGAGCTTTATTCTGTATCTAACCTCGTGATGTACCTGTCCTGGGAGTGTTTGATGGGGGACAGTGTAGAGGGAGCTTTACTCTATATCTAACCCCATGCTGTCCCTGTTCTGGGAGTGTTTGATGGGGTCATTGTAGAGGGAGGCTTCCGTACCTCTGTGGAGATTTTCCTGACATTGTTCCGCATCCTGACTCGAACTGGGGACTGAACTTCATCGGAGGAGGTAGCAGATGCCTGGTCACTTTCCCCATCGGAACCCATTTTCAGATCCTCATGGACGATCTCTGGAATGGAGAAGAGTTGGCAGAGGCTCAGAGGAGGTGGTGCTGCTGTGTGTTTGGCGAGAGAGTGAGCGAGTGCATTTGTTAAGCTGCTGTGAAGAGGGTCGAATCACCCAGGTTTCATGCCTATTTGGAGCTCCGTCAGGCAGCCACCAAACGTTAGACACCAGTTACACACTTCATACTGAGATTAGAAGTGCTGGGGTTCTGTTCCTGAGCTTCTGCACTGAGTTCTTTGCTCCTTTCCTATTCTCATCTGCTGTTAAAGAGTCAGCCAACTCCCCCCCACAGCCTCTCTGATCGATGCTCAGCATGGGGCCTGGTCAGGTGTTTTACAGCACAGGGGACAAGGAGCGAGTCCCACATTCTCCCCCACTCCCCGTGAGAGCAATTCCCACTTTCACCCCCTCGCCATGGGAGCGAGTCCCACATTCTCCCCCACTCCCCGTGGGAGCGAGCCCCACATTCTCCCCACTCCCCGTGGGAGCGAGTCCCACATTCTCCCCCTCGCCATGGGAGCGAGTCCCACATTCTCCCCCACTCCCCGTGGGAGCGAGCCCCACATTCTCCCCACTCCCTGTGGGAGCGAGTCCCACATTCTCCCCCTTGCCATGGGAGCGAGTCCCACATTGTCCCCCACTCCCCGTGGGAGCGAGTCCCACATTGTCCCCCACTCCCCGTGGGAGCAAATCCCACATTCTCCCCCTCGCCATGGGAGCGAGTCCCACATTCTCCCCACTGCCCCCCGTGGGAGCGAGTCCCACATTCTCCCCCACTCCCCGTGGCAGCGAGTCCCACATTCTCCCCCACTCCCCGTGGGAGCCAGTCCCACATTCTCCCCACTGCCCCCCGTGGGAGCGAGTCCCACATTACCTCCCCCACTCCCTGTGGGAGCGAATCCCACATTCTCCCCACTGCCCCCCGTGGGAGCGAGTCCCACATTCTCCCCCACTCCCCGTGGCAGCGAGTCCCACATTCTCCCCCACTCCCCGTGGGAGCCAGTCCCACATTCTCCCCACTGCCCCCCCGTGGGAGCGAGTCCCACATTACCTCCCCCACTCCCTGTGGGAGCGAATCCCACATTCACCCCACTCCCCATGGGAGCGAGTCCCACATTCTCCCCCACTCTCCGTGGGAGCGAGTCCCACATTCTCCCCCCACTCCCCGTGGCAGCAAGTCTCACATTCCCCCCCACTCCCTGTGGGAGCAGGACCCACATTCTCCCCTACTCCCCGTGGGAGCGAGTCCCACATTCTCCCCCACTCCCCGTGGGAGCGAGTCCCACATTCTCCCCCCACTCCCCGTGGCAGCAAGTCTCACATTCCCCCCCACTCCCTGTGGGAGCAGGACCCACATTCTCCCCCACTCCCCGTGGGAGCGAGTCCCACATTCTCTCCCACTCCCCATTGGATCGAGTCCCACATTCTTCCCCATTCCCTGTGGGAGCGAGTCCCACATTCTCCCACAATCCCCATTGGATTGAGTCCCACATTCTCCCCCACTCCCAGTGGGAGCGAGTCCCACATTCTCCCCCACTCCCTGTGGGAGCAAGTCCCACATTCTTTCCCACTCCCTGTGGGAGCAAGTCCCACATTCTTTCCCACTCCCTGTGGGAATGAGTCCCACATTCGCCCCCACTCCCCGTGGGAGGGAGTCCCACATTCTCCCCCACTCCCCATGGGAGCGAGTCCCACATTCTCCCCCACTCCCCGTGGGAGGGAGTCCCCCATTCTCCCCCACTCCCCATGGGAGCGAGTCCCACATTCCCCGCCCCCCTCGCCGTGGGAGCGAGTCCCACATCTTCCCCCACTCCCTGTGGGAACGAGTCCCACATTCTCCCCACTCCCCCCGTGGGAGCGAGTCCCACATCCTCCCCCATTCCCCGTGGGAGCGAGTCCCACATTCTCCCCCACTCCACATGGGAGCGAGTCCCACATTCTCCCCCACTCCCCGTGGGAGCGAGTCCCACACTCCCCCCGTCCCTCGCTGTGGGAACGAGTCTCACATTCTTCCCCACTCCCCGTGGGAGCGAGTCCCACATTTCCCCCGTCCCGCGCTGTGGGAGCGAGTCTCACATTCTCCCCCACTCTCCGTGGTAGCGAGTCCCACATTCTCCCCGCTCTCTGGGTAAAGGTGTTTCTCCTGAATTCCCCCCGAATTTGATTGATTAGTGACTGTCTTATATTGACGGCCCCACTAGTTCTGGTCTCCCCCACCCCTACTGCCCCTAACATAATAAGAAACACTCTTGCTGTATCGACTGAATCAAATGGCGTCAGTCTTCCTGTGTGACTGCGCTCCAGACTCTCCAGCCTCACGGTGCTGGGGGAATTGGAGGTGGGAGTGGGCATTTTGCTCCCAGAGGTCCCCAGAACATTCGCTGAGTTTCTGGATTAATTGTCGGGCAATAATACCACTGGGCCATCGCCTCCCCGTGTGTCAGCCAGCTTTGAAACCTGGGTCGTGCGGATACAAGACGTTACAGGGGAAAGAGGAGGATCACTTTGCGCTCAATCGCTATTACTGTGCATTCAAACAGATCTTTTTCAAACAGGGCAAAGAGAGAGAGAGACAGACAGAGAAGTGTTTGAAAGGGTTCGGAGACCTTTACCCACTGGACAAAGGTTCCGAAGCATCGCGTTGAAGAGCAGATAGTCACCTAGAGTAGTGTTCCTGTGAAGGTACGAGCTTAGGCTCCTGCCCACCACACTGTGGGGCCTTCGCAGAGGTGGCTTTTTGAAAGTGCCTGCATACTGGTGAAGGAAGGAGTGCATGCTGTGGGACGAAGGGGGCTTGCCGTTCTTCACCATGGGCTCTTTACACACCACCAGGGAGGTCCGGAGGCAGGGGGTGAGGGGGGGGGGGGGGGCGGGGGGGGGGGGTGAGGGGGGGGGTGAGGGGGGGGGAAACAGAGCAAAAGAAAAACACACAGGGAGGGACACAGGGAGGGATGAAACGTTAGCGGCGGAGTGAAGGACGAAGAGATCCAGCACAGGAGACAGAGAAAGCAGCAAGAATCAAACAGTGCAGAGACAGACATCAACAGAATGGAAGGCAAGTGGGGGGAGGGGAGAGAGAGGGGGGAGGGGAGAGCGAGAGGGAGGGAGGGGAGAGCGAGGGGGGAGGGGAGAGCGAGGGGGGAGGGGAGAGCGGGGGGGAAGGGGAGAGCGAGGGGGGAGGGAAGCGAGGGGGAGCGAAGAGCGGGGGGAAGGGGTGAGCGGGAGGGGGAGGGGAGAGCGGGGGGAAGGGGAGAGCGAGGGGGGAGGGAAGAGCGAGGGGGAAGGGGAGAGCGAGGGGGGAGGGGGTGAGTGGGGGGGGGAAGGGGAGAGCGGGGGGGGAGGGGGAGAGCGGGGGGGGAGGGGAGAGCGGGGGGAAGGGGAGAGCGAGGGGGAGGGAAGAGCGAGGGGGGAGGGAAGAGCGAGGGGGGAGGGAAGAGCGAGGGGGGGAAGGGAGAGCGGGGGGAAGGGAGAGCGGGGGGGGAAGGGAGAGCGAGGGGGGAGGGGAGAGCGAGGGAGGAGGGGAGAGCGGGGGGGGGGGAGGGGAGAGCGAGGGGGGAGGGGAGAGCGAGGGGAGAGCAAGGGGGGAGGGGAGAGCGGGGGGGGAAGGGGAGAGCGGGGGGGAAGGGGAGAGCGAGGGGGGAGGGGAGAGCGAGGGGGAGGGGAGAGCGAGGGGGGAGGGGAGAGCAGGGGGGAGGGGAGAGCGAGGGGGGAGGGGAGAGCGAGGGGGAGGGAGAGCGAGGGCAGGAAGGGAGAGCGAGGGCGGGAAAGGAGAGCGAGGGGGGGGGGGAGAGCGAGGGGGGGAGGGGAGGGGGAGGGGAGAGTGAGGGGGAGGGGAGAGAGAGGGGGGGAGGGGAGAGCGAGGGGGAAGGAGGGGAGAGCGAGGGGGAAGGAGGGGAGAGGGAGGGAGGGAAGGGGAGAGTGAGGGGGAGGGGAGAGAGGGGGGGAGGGGAGAGCGAGGGGGGAAGGAGGGGAGAGCGAGGGGGAAGGAGGGAGAGCGAGGGGGGAAGGGGAGAGCGAGGGGGGAAGGGGAGAGCGAGGGGGGAAGGGGAGAGCGAGGGGGGAAGGGAAGAGCGAGGGGGGAAGGGGAGAGCGAGGGGGGGAGGGAACAGAGAGGGGGGAAGGGGAGAGCGAGGGGGGAAGAGGAGAGCGAGGGGGGAGGGGAGAGCGAGGGGAGGGGAGAGCCAGTGGGGAAGGGGAGAGCGAGGGGGGAAGGGGAGAGCAAGGGGGAAGGGGAGAGCGAGGGGGGGAAGGGGAGAGCGAGGGGGAAGGGGAGAGCGAGGGGGGAAGGAGAGAGCGAGGGGGGAAGGGGAGAGCGAGGGGGGAAGGGGAGAGCGAGGGGGGAAGGGGGGAGCGAGGGGGGAAGGTGAGAGTGAGGGGGAGGGGAGAGCGAGGGGGGAGGGGAGAGCGAGGGGGGGAAGGGGGGAGTGAGGGGGGAGGGGAGAGAGAGGGGGGGAGGGGAGAGCGAGGGGGAAGGAGGGGAGAGCGAGGGGGAAGGAGGGGAGAGGGAGGGGGGAAGGGGAGAGTGAGGGGGGAGGGGAGAGAGAGGGGGGGAGGGGAGAGCGAGGGGGGAAGGAGGGGAGAGCGAGGGGGGAAGGGGAGAGCGAGGGGGGAAGGGGAGAGCGGAGGGGGGGAAGGGGAGAGCGAGGGGGGGAAGGGGAGAGCGAGGGGGGAAGGGGAGAGCGAGGGGGGAAGGGGAGAGCGAGGGGGGAAGGGAGAGCGAGGGGGGGAGGGAACAGAGAGGGGGGAAGAGGAGAGCGAGGGGGGAAGAGGAGAGCGAGGGGGGAAGAGGAGAGCGAGGGGGGAGGGGAGAGCGAGGGGGGAGGGGAGAGCGAGGGGGGAGGGAGAGCCAGTGGGGAAGGGGAGAGCGAGGGGGGAAGGGGAGAGCAAGGGGGAAGGGGAGAGCGAGGGGGGGAAGGGGAGAGCGAGGGGGGGAAGGGGAGAGCGAGGGGGGAAGGGGAGAGCGAGGGGGGAAGGGGAGAGCGAGGGGGAAGGGAGAGCGAGGGGGGAAGGGGAGAGCGAGGGGGGAAGGAGAGAGCGAGGGGGAAGGAGAGAGCGAGGGGGGAAGGGGAGAGCGAGGGGGAAGGGGAGAGCGAGGGGGGAAGCGGGAGAGCGAGGGGGGAGGGGAGAGCGAGGGGGGAGGGGGAGAGCGAGGGGGGGAAGGGGGGAGTGAGGGGGGAAGGGGAGAGCGAGGGGAGGGGGATATCGAGGGGAGGGGCCAATGAGAAGGGGAAGTGAGGGGGAGGGGTAGTGAGGAGAAAGGGGAGGGGGGAGAGGGAGTGCAATGGAGTGTTGCCAGGGGTAGAATAAGAGTGTGTGAGGGGAAGTGGTGGTGAGGGAGGGGAAGTGAGGGGGATAGAGGGGCAGTATAGTGAGGGGGGTGAGCGAGGGGGAGGGTGATGGAGAATGAGGGGGGAACGAGGGCGAGGGGGAATGAGGGCGAAGGGGGAATGAGGGCGAGGGGGAGTGAGGGCGAGGGGGAGTGAGGGCAAGGGGGGAGTGAGGGCGAGGGGGGAGTGAGGGTGAGGGGCAGTGAGGGCGAGGGGAGTGAGGGCGAGGGGGAGTGAGGCGAGGGGCAGTGAGGGCGAGGGGGAGTGAGGGCGAGGGGGAGTGAGGGCGAGTGAGGGCGAGGGGGGGAGTGAGGGCGAGGGGGGAACGAGGGCGAGGGGGATGAGGATGAGGGGGAGTGAGGGCGAGGGGGGAGTGAGGGTGAGGGGGAGTGAGGGTGCGGGGGGAGTGAGGGCGAGGGGAGTGAGGGCGAGGGGGGAGTGAAGGCGAGGGGGATGAGGATGAGGGGGAGTGAGGGCGAGGGGGGAGTGAGGGTGAGGGGGAGTGAGGGCGAGGGGGAGTGAGGGCGAGGGGGAGTGAGGGCGAGGGGGAGTGAGGGCGAGGGGGAGTGAGGGCGAGGGGGAGTGAGGGCGAGGGGGGAGTGAAGGCGAGGGGGATGAGGATGAGGGGGAGTGAGGGCGAGGGGGGCGTGAGGGTGAGGGGGAGTGAGGGTGCAGGGGGGAGTGAGGGCGAGGGAGTGAGGGCGAGGGGGAGTGAAGGCGAGGGGGAGTGAGGGCGAGGGGGAGTGAGGGCGAGGGTGGGAGTGAGGGCGAGGGGGGAGTGAGGGCGAGGGGGAGTGAGGGCGAGGGGGAGTGAGGGCGAGGGGGAGTGAGGGCGAGGGGGGAGTGAAGGCGAGGGGGATGAGGGTGAGGGGGAGTGAGGGCGAGGGGGAGTGGGGGCGGAGGGGGGAGTGAGGGCGAGGGGGGAGTGAGGGCGAGGGGGAGTGAGGGCGAGGGGGGAGTGAGGGCGAGGGGGGGAGTGAGGGCGAGGGGGGGAGTGAGGGCGAGGGGGAGTGAGGGCGAGGGGGAGTGAGGGCGAGGGGGGGAGTGAGGGCGAGGGGGAGTGAGGGCGAGGGGGAGTGAGGGCGAGGGGGGGAGTGAGGGCGAGGGGGGGAGTGAGGGCGAGGGGAGTGAGGGCGAGGGGGGAGTGAAGGCGAGGGGGATGAGGGTGAGGGGGAGTGAGGGCGAGGGGAGTGGGGGCGAGGGGGAGTGAGGGCGAGGGGGGAGTGAGGGCGAGGGGGAGTGAGGGCGAGGGGGAGTGAGGGCGAGGGGGAGTGAGGGGGAGTGAGGGGGAGTGAGGGGGAGTGAGGGCGAGGGGGAGTGAGGGCGAGGGGGAGTGAGGGCGAGGGGGAGTGAGGGCGAGGGGGGAGTGAGGGCGAGGGGGAGTGAGGGCGAGGGGGGAGTGAGGGCGAGTGGGAGTGAGGCGAGGGGGAGTGAGGGCGAGGGGGAGTGAGGGCGAGGGGGAGTGAGGGGGAGTGAGGGTGAGGGGGGAGTGAGGGCGAGGGGGGGAGTGAGGGCGAGGGGGAGTGAGGGCGAGGGGGAGTGAGGGCGAGGGGGAGTGAAGGCGAGGGGGATGAGGGTGAGGGGGAGTGAGGGCGAGGGGGGAGTGAGGGCGAGGGGAGTGAGGGCGAGGGGGGAGTGAGGGCGAGGGGGAGTGAGGGCGAGGGGGAGTGAGGGCGAGGGGGAGTGAGGGGGAGTGAGGGCGAGGGGGAGTGAGGGCGAGGGGGAGTGAGGGCGAGGGGGAGTGAGGGGGAGTGAAGGCGAGGGGGAGTGAGGGCGAGGGGGAGTGAGGGCGAGGGGGGAGTGAGGGCGAGGGGGAGTGAGGGGGAGTGAGGGCGAGGGGGAGTGAGGGCGAGGGGGAGTGAGGGGGAGTGAGGGCGAGGGGGAGTGAGGGCGAGGGGGAGTGAGGGGGAGTGAGGGCGAGGGGGAGTGAGGGCGAGGGGAGTGAGGGGGAGTGAGGGCGAGGGGGAGTGAAGGCGAGGGGGATGAGGTGAGGGGGGAGTGAAGGCGAGGGGGATGAGGTGAGGGGGAGTGAAGGCGAGGGGGAGTGGGGGTGAGGGGGAGTGAAGGCGAGGGGGATGAGGGTGAGGGGGGAGTGAAGGCGAGGGGGGAGTGGGGGTGAGGGGGGAGTGAGGGCGACGGGGAGTGAGGGCGACGGGGAGTGAGGGCGACGGGAGTGAGGGCGAGGGGGAGTGAGGGCGAGGGGGAGGAGGGCGACGGGGGAGTGAGGGCGACGGGGAGTGAGGGCGACGGGGAGTGAGGGCGACGGGGAGTGAGGGCGAGGGGGTGAGTGAGGGCGAGGGGGAGTGAGGGCGACGGGGAGTGAGGGCGACGGGGAGTGAGGGCGAGGGGGGGTGAGGGCGAGGGGGGAGTGAGGGCGAGGGGGGGAGTGAGGGCGAGGGGGGAGTGAGGGCGAGGGGAGTGAGGGCGAGGGGGAGTGAGGGCGAGGGGGGGAGTGAGGGCGAGGGGGGAGTGAGGGCGAGGGGGAGTGAGGGCGAGGGGGAGTGAGGGCGAGGGGGGGAGTGAGGGCGAGGGGGAGTGAGGGCGAGTGGGAGTGAGGGCGAGGGGGAGTGAGGGCGAGGGGGAGTGAGGGGGAGTGAGGGCGAGGGGGGAGTGAGGGCGAGGGGGAGTGAGGGGGAGTGAGGGTGAGGGGGGAGTGAGGGCGAGGGGGGGAGTGAGGGCGAGGGGGAGTGAGGCGAGGGGGAGTGAGGGCGAGGGGGGAGTGAAGGCGAGGGGGATGAGGGTGAGGGGAGTGAAGGCGAGGGGGAGTGAGGGCGAGGGGGAGTGAGGGGGAGTGAGGGTGAGGGGGGAGTGAGGACGAGGGGGGGTGAGGGCGAGGGGGGAGTGAGGGCGAGGGGGAGTGAGGGCGAGGGGGGAGTGAGGGCGAGGGGGAGTGAGGGCGAGGGGGAGTGAGGGCGAGGGGGAGTGAGGGGGAGTGAGGGCGAGGGGGAGTGAGGGCGAGGGGGAGTGAGGGCGAGGGGGAGTGAGGGGGAGTGAGGGCGAGGGGGAGTGAGGGGGAGTGAAGGCGAGGGGAGTGAGGGCGAGGGGGAGTGAGGGCGAGGGGGGAGTGAGGGCGAGGGGGAGTGAGGGGGAGTGAGGGCGAGGGGGAGTGTGGGCGAGGGGGAGTGAGGGGGAGTGAGGGCGAGGGGGAGTGAGGGCGAGGGGGAGTGAGGGGGAGTGAGGGCGAGGGGGAGTGAGGGCGAGGGGGAGTGAGGGGGAGTGAGGGCGAGGGGGGAGTGAAGGCGAGGGGGATGAGGGTGAGGGGGGAGTGAAGGCGAGGGGGATGAGGGTGAGGGGGGAGTGAAGGCGAGGGGGGAGTGGGGGTGAGGGGGGAGTGAAGGCGAGGGGGATGAGGGTGAGGGGGGAGTGAAGGCGAGGGGGGAGTGGGGGTGAGGGGGGAGTGAGGGCGACGGGGAGTGAGGCGACGGGGAGTGAGGGCGACGGGGAGTGAGGGCGAGGGGGAGTGAGGGCGAGGGGGAGTGAGGGCGACGGGGAGTGAGGGCGACGGGGAGTGAGGGCGACGGGGAGTGAGGGCGACGGGGAGTGAGGGCGAGGGGTGAGTGAGGGCGAGGGGGGAGTGAGGGCGACGGGGAGTGAGGGCGACGGGGAGTGAGGGCGAGGGGGGGTGAGGGCGAGGGGGGAGTGAGGGCGACGGGGAGTGAGGGCGAGGGGGGTGAGGGCGAGGGGGGAGTGAGGGCGACGGGGAGTGAGGGCGACGGGGAGTGAGGGCGAGGAGGAGTGGGGGCGAGGGGGAGTGAGGGCATGAGGGGTGAGGGCGAGGGGGGAGTGAGGGCGAGGGGGAGTGAGGGCGACAGGGAGTGAGGGCGAGGGGGAGTGAGGGCGAGGGGGGAGTGAGGGCGAGGGGGAGTGAGGGCGAGGGGGAGTGAGGGCGAGGGGGAGTGAGGGCGAGGGGGAGTGAGGGCGAGGGGGAGTGAGGGCGAGGGGGAGTGAGGGCGAGGGGGGGTGAGGGCAAGGGGGAGTGAGGGCGAGGGGGGAGTGAGGGCGAGGGGAGTGAGGGCGAGGGGGAGTGAGGGCGAGGGGGGGTGAGGGCGAGGGGGGGAGTGAGGGCGAGGGGGAGTGAGAGCGAGGGGGGAGTGAGGGCGGGGGGAGTGAGGGCGCGGGGGAGTGAGGGCGAGGGGGGGGGGTGAGGGCGAGGGGGAGTGAGGGCGAGGGGGGGGTGAGGGCGAGGGGGAGTGAGGGCGAGGGGGGAGTGAGGGCGAGGGGGGGGTGAGGGCGAGGGGGGAGTGAGGGCGAGGGGGGAGTGAGGGCGAGGGGGGGAGTGAGGGCGAGGGGGGTGAGGGCGAGGGGGGGAGTGAGGGCGAGGGGGGAGTGAGGGCGAGGGTGGGAGTGAGGGCGAGGGGGGAGTGAGGGCGAGGGGGGAGTGAGGGCGAGGGGGAGTGAGGGCGAGGGGGGGAGTGAGGGCGAGTGAGGGCGAGGGGGGGAGTGAGGGCAGAGGGGGTGAGGGCGAGGGGGGGAGTGAGGGCGAGGGGGAGTGAGGGCGAGGGGGGTAGTGAGGGCGAGGGGGGGAGTGAGGGCGAGGGGGGAGTGAGGGCGAGGGGGGGAGTGAGGGCGAGGGGGGGGAGTGAGGGCGAGGGGGGGAGTGAGGGCGAGGGGGAGTGAGGGCGAGGGGGGTAGTGAGGGCGAGGGGAAGTGAGGGCGAGGGGGAGTGAGGGCGAGGGGGGGAGTGAGGGCGAGGGGGAGTGAGGGCGAGGGGGGAGTGAGGGCGAGGGGGAGTGAGGGCGGAGGGGGTAGTGAGGGCGAGGGGAAGTGAGGGCGAGGGGAAGTGAGGGCGAGGGGAGTGAGGGCGAGGGGGAGTGAGGGCGAGGGGGAGTGAGGGCGAGGGGGGAGTGAGGGGGAGGGGGGAGTGAGGGCGAGGGGGGAGTGAGGGCGAGGGGGGAGTGAGGGCGAGGGGGGAGGGAGGGCGAGGGGGGAGTGAGGGCGAGGGGGGAGTGAGGGCGAGGGGGGAGTGAGGGCGAGGGGGGAGTGAGGGCGAGGGGGAGTGAGGGTGAGGGGGAGTGAGGGTGAGGGGGGAGGTGAGGGTGAGGGGGGAGTGAGGGTGAGGGGGAGTGAGGGCGAGGGGGAGTGAGGGCGAGGGGGGGGAGTGAGGGCGAGGGGGGAGTGAGGGCGAGGGGGGAGTGAGGGCGGGGGGGAGTGAGGGTGAGGGGAGTGAGGGCGAGGGGGAGTGAGGGCGAGGGGGAGTGAGGGCGAGGGGGAGTGAGGGCGGGGGGGGTGAGGGTGAGGGGGGAGTGAGGGCGAGGGGGAGTGAAGGGGAGTGAGGGCGAGGGGGGAGTGAGGGCGAGGGGGGAGTGAGGGCGAGGGGGGGGTGAGGGCGAGGGGGGGAGTGAGGGCGAGGGGGGAGTGAGGGCGGGGGGGGGTGAGGGGGAGTGAGGGCGAGGGGGGAGTGAGGGCGAGGGGGGAGTGAGGGCGAGGGGGAGTGAGGGGGAGTGAGGGCGAGGGGGGAGTGAGGGCGAGGGGGGAGTGAGGGCGAGGGGGGAGTGAGGGCGAGGGGGGGGAGTGAGGGCGAGGGGGAGTGAGGGCGAGGGGGAGTGAGGGTGAGGGGGAGTGAGGGCGAGGGGGGGAGTGATGGCGAGGGGGGAGTGAGGGCGAGGGGAGTGAGGGCGGGGGGGGGAGTGAGGGCGAGGGGGGAGTGAGGGGCGAGGGGGGAGTGAGGGCGAGGGGGGAGTGAGGGCGAGGGGGGGAGTGAGGGCGAGGGGGGAGTGAGGGCGGGGGGGGGTGAGGGAAATGGAACAGAGAGTGTGATGCAGAGAGGGATAAAGAGCGGAAGGAGGGAGGGATTATCCACAAAACAGGAAGAGCAAGGGAGGAAGAGAAAAAGAATAAACAGGGAAGAAATTAAAATCCGAGTAGAATGAAATTCCACATTGCAGGTTTAAAAGAACGCAGAGCACCAATTGAAAACCACTCAGAGACATGCAGCAAGCAGTTACTGAGGCAAAACAGTGTCAGCACAAAACAAGGACAGCACAGATCAAAGCATTAACCATGGCTTCCCTCCATCAGCAAGCCCATTCCCCTCTATCAGCACGAACTGTACACCCATTCCCCCTGGGGGACAAACCCCTCACACCACCAATACAACTCCCTCCACCCATACACTGTAAGAAGTCTCTCAACACCAGGTTAAAGTCCCAACAGGTTGATTTGGAATCACCAGCTTTCGGAGCGGCTGCCCCTTCACCCCACCCACCTGATGAAGGAGCGGAGCTCCGACAGCTGGTGATTCCAAATAACC